>NC_142931.1:144140366-144147866 GCF_046866305.1 Octopus bimaculoides
GGTATAACAGATGGGCTACAACAAATATTCTGCTTAATACCACAGATTTGTTTGTCAGTTGTTTGACCTTAACCAGTTGAGTATGACCCTTGGTGGCTGACGATATGTGCATCTCTGATCACGAGCGGAAGTAGTGGGGGAGCATCATAGCCATGTGTTGAGAGGAATTCTTTGGGGTTTGAATAATTCACCTTTGGAAACATGGGTGTTTCATTCAACATCCTTAAACAACCCTTATTCGTGGACCTTTTTAGCGGGATATGCTAATCGACGTAAAGTAAATTCTAACTACATCTCACCCACAAGGTCATGCGCTGTTTATCATGATACAAGTTCACCATGTTGCGCACATATGGTTGTGATGCATGTGCCTGTTGTACCTTTATCAGACGGGTAGACATGATGGGGATACTGGGCTTCGTATATTTACACCCCAGCATCACTATGATTGCGCGCCAACATAGTGTGCCATCATATGCGCCGTCACTCGGGCTACAACAAATATTCAGCTCAAAATTGATTGGATGGAATAAAATCCAAGCAGTTAATACATAGGGGATATCATCCCTTCGATATGAAGTTTATTTTATGAGTTTATTTTAAATTTTTGAATATCACGTTTTCATGGTGTCCAATATTTGGTATCGATTTTTTAAAAATCTTGAAAATACATTTTTTTTAAAAAGCAGCGTTGCATCGTTGGAGATGGACAGTCTTAGAAATGAGAATATTGAATAAATTTATCGAGGATTTCTAGAGATTCTCATTCCAACAGACGAGCGTCGGGCATTTCGATAAAAGTAAACGATTTTCTCATTGATTTAGCGTGCGAAGTGGCTGGGTATTCCGCAATCATTTGTACCCATAACGTAATTTTCGATGGGACACAGTATGACAAAGATGAAGTTTTGAATTACAAATACAAACCAACAAATGGGATTCTTACAGTTTCCCTCCACTCAATTTCAATCACAGGCATGGATCGAACAAACTCTGATGCAGTCACACTCCCAATGTACCACGCTCTGGAATCGAACTCGTGATCTCATAGATGTGAAACAAACTATTCATTCAGCTATGCCTGCATCGCATCATATTCTGCACAGTGTGACTGAGCACAAGTACGTGTAGCCATGGCTGGGACATATGTGATTTTAGGTATTTTCGGTTACAGGTGGGCTTAATCTAAGCAACCATAATGTTGGTATATCTTGGTGCGTAATAGTCACTTATCAAGCAGTCAAATGGCAGTTTCATAACACCAAGATGTGAATAAAATTGAATGAGTTTGTAAAATATTGACCTATCGGATTCACCGCCGAATATATAAACAAAGAACAGAAGATGTTTCATAAGTATATCTACAATACAATAATCCATCCACGGGTGTTACGTGCCAAAACCTCCCACAGAAATAGTTAAAATCTAAAGACATAAATACTTACCGGCCGCAGAAACCCGCGATATACTGAGGAAGCCGCGATATAAATTTATATATATTAGCCAGAAAAATCCACGATGTACTGAGTGCACGATAGGTGAACCGTGATAATGCGAGGGATTACTGTATATAGACTAAATGTTTAGTGTGTATACTATATTTCTCATATGGTACAACGTATTTACTAGTCTGCTCGCCTAGAAATCGGAGTGGCCTCACTCGAAAGTTAAAACAATGTGAAGCGCATCGTGACCAATGATGTATAACAACATCTAAAAGTCAGGTCGATACCGTAATACCGTGTCTATATATACTCATTAGCTTTGTACAGGATATTTATTATATTTACTGTATGATTCTCAAAAGTGATGACAGAATCAAACAGATTTTACTCCGGATTTAGATCGATTCTTGGAATTTAATTCCCTGCAATCATTTGAAGATTTAAACGAAGATTTTATTAGGGTTAGACATTTCTGAAGAGTTCTGTAGTCGATTAAGGTAACTTCATTCACGTTTAGAGAAAGTGGAAAGATCATAAATGTAACAAAAACCGTAATGTTGACTCACCTAAAACTCATTGGACACACTACGTTTTCAGTTCTTTTAGGAGGAGGGAGCGGAATAATTAAAAGTGGCTATGTTTTTTGTAGCTTGCTTACTAGCCACATGGTTCCGGATTCAGTCCCACTGCGTGGCATCTTGGGCAAGCGACTTCTGCTATAACCTGGGGTCGGCCAAAGCCTTGTGAGTGGATTTGGCGGACGGAAACTGAAAGAAGCCCGTCGTATATATGTATATATATGTGTCTGTATGTGTTTGTGTCTGTGTTTTTCTACCATCACTTAACAACCGATGATTGTGTGTACACGTCCCGGTAATCTAGCGGTTCGGCAAAACAGACCGATAGAATAAGTACTAGGCTTACAAAGAATAAGTCCTGGGGTCGATTTGTTCGACTAAAGGCGATGCCCCAGCACGGGCGTAGTGAAATAACTGACACAAATAAAAGAGAGTAAAAGAATGATGAAAGACACGAAACCATCCATTTATGGAGAAGGGACAATCGGTGGAAGCAACCTGTTACTTATTTCATCGAGACTGGGTGGGATGAAAGGCTAATACAACCAGTGTGAGATTCGAACTCAGATCGAAAAGTCAGGTCACTCAATATCGCAAAATATCTTGTCTGAGTCACTTAACACATCTGCCATTCATTATTGTTGTAAGTGTTAAATAATAAACAATCCCCTACCACACCCTCACACCACTATCACTACCCCAGACCAACATTATAATACAAAACAATATTTAAAAAAATAGGAACAAAGAACGTTGAGTAAATATTAAAAAAAAAAAAAAACAAAGGAGAGAAAAATATAGAAAAAAATTAGAAGAAAATTAAAAATAATAAATGTTGCAAGAGACTTAAAATCCATTAGTTTTGGTCATTAACTTCTTTGTTTTAATTAATTTTCAATGTGTTATATATACGGTTGATTAATTACGAATTATCTAATTTAAATAATAATTTCTATCATAGAAATAAAACTACACATTAGAGGCGAGGGCGGTGGTGGCGAAGGTGTTGAAAGAGGGTGGGTAGTGGTGGGGGCTTATAGTTGATTGAATCGACTCAAGTACTTGATTGGTACTTTATGGTTTTATATATCGATCGACGAGCGGACGATAAGAAGACATAGTTTGACCTCTGTGCGTTTCCAAGGTAACAAACACTAAAAAGCATTTTGCCCGTCACGACGCCATTCTGTCACGCGTCGATCTCTCCGCTTAAAACTGTTATTTTCTTTTTAACGTAAGTCCAACTTTAGTAATCTCGGAGAAGAACTTAGACGATTAAATCGACCCACATACATAACTGGTACAATAACATTAAACATGATAGAACATCTTGAGGGAGGGGTCATTTGGCTTTGAAAAACTTAATTCGGTGTAAGAGTTCAGAATTGATTCCTGAGTTAATTTCTTTCCACTGAGAAAATAAAAGTCATTCGTAAGTTGCCAGGATTTTCTTTGACCTTTTATCTTCTATCTTTATCTTGTTTTAATCACTAGACTGCGACCATGCTGGGGCACCGTCTTCAAGAATGTTAGTCGAACGAATCAACCTCCAGTACTAATACTCCCTTTTTTTTTTGCAAAACTGCCAAGTTAAGGGGATGTGAACAAACTTACACCGATTTCAAAAAGGTGTTGGGGTACAAATACACACACACACGCACACAGACACACACACATACACACACACACACACACACACACACACACACACACACACACACACACACACATGAGTAACAGTAGAGGTACAGATGTTAATCCATTACGGCCGTTTCAAACGACTCCTTTAATTGATTAACGAAAATATTACATCATTGTAAAGAACCTGTTTCCGTCAGGTGAATTCATGAAGTTCAAAATAAAAGACGTTCAAAATGATTTAATATAGTTTACAATCCATGGAGCAAAACCATTTTCAGTAATTCTGCAACTGTTTCTGTCGACAGATATTTACATAATATTGTTGTGTGTGTATATTATTCCGATCTAACGTGGTACCACAATTTAAGTACCTAATCCAACTGAATCTTACTTATATTTCATATATATATATATATCGTCGTTATTGTGTTAAACTGTCGCATGTCCAAATTTGGCCAAATCCTTTTTTTTTTTTCAATAATTATTTTTGCTTTCAATAGTTGATTCTTTTGATCAAACCATCGTATCTCCATCTGCTTCTGATGCCAAGATATCAAGAATTGTCAAAGTGTAGTACAATGGTTTTGCTATGAAATGGTGGAAACTATTTTTTCGTTTTCTGAAAAAGCTGCGTTTTGGACATACAACACTTTTACATAATATCAACGATATATATAATAATCACAAACGACTCCAAGAAAAAAAAAATGAAAGGCGAAAATCGTCCTCGGCGGAATTTGAACTCAGAACGTAACGACGGACAAAATGGGGAACCGAACTTAATGCCGCTAAACACTTTGTCCGGCGTGCCAACGATCCTCCCATCTCACCGCCTTCAGTATGATCAGAAGTATTAGCAGTACTAGTTGTGGTGGAAGTAGTGGGTGTGGTGGTGGTAGGCTTGCTAAATATAACAGTTATATAAGTGACGATGGTGATCGCTGGGGTGGAAGCAGTTGTCGTGGTGGTGTCAGTGATGACAGTAATTGTAGTGGGGGTGGTTGTCCAAATAATAAAAGTAATGGTAGTGGTACAGGTTCTAGTACTAGTTTGTACTAGTTCATGATGACGCAGCAACGAAGACAGTAGTTCATGTCTGTTGCGAAAAAAAAAGCCCAACAAAAAAAAAAAAACAAGACAAAACAGAAGAATTAAAAATCCAAACCGGATATAATTATAATTAAATATATGTCCCTCCCATGTCTGTGTGTCGTATTAATGCTAATGTTCTAATTTTTTTAAGACACAATTTGTGGTGGAGGGTGTTGATTGTTGTCTGCGGCTTTCTCTTCCTTGTTCTCATCAAACTTGACACACAGACACGCACGACCACATAAACAGAGGCACACAAACGCAAACACATTTATCTACCGATGTAATGTATGTATGTATGTATGTATCTATGTATATATGTATCTATTTGTCTGTCTGTCTGTCTATCTATCTATCTGTCGGTCTCTATCTATCTATCTATCTATCTATCTATCTATCTATCTATCTATCTATCTATCTTCACTTGCCTCAACAGGTGTTCGCAAGCAAAGTTTATTGTCCAATGAATGAGGGGTACTCATAAGTGTGCTGGTTACACCCACTGGCACAGGCCACAGGTTATGGTCTCACTTAGCTTGTATGTATATATAATTGAAATTTACAGAAAACAAAAGACGAAGACAGGGGTACGAACAACAGGAGGTGTATTAGTTTGACACTCGAGAAAGTATTAGAAGTCTTTTATGTTTCGGGCCTAGGCTCTTCAAAAGAAAGGAATAAGAGAAAAAGAAACAGAGAAGGAAAAAGAGGTGTGGATTTAGCATTCAAGCATGTCGACTGGTTGGGAAAAAAAGTTTGACAGGAGAGGTAGAAAGAATGTACTCGTGCGTGTGTGTATATATGAATGTGTGAGTGTGTGTATGTCGTTAGAGGCTAGTGATTTTGACATGTATATATTATATTATAGTATAGTATTTTGTTTGCAAACAGCTGGGAACGACAAATCACTCTAAGAATATTATTCTGAGTGAAATGACAAGAGAACGTATCTCAAGGAATCATCTGAGCAGTCATGTTTTTCTCCTTCGATGTAAGATAATGATTGTACAACTTCTCACCTATGTACTACAGGTGTAAGAGTGCGTCGAAACAATTGTAGTGATTTTTTTTAGATAAAGAATGTCGTTAATTCGATTTTCTGTCATTTGTTTATTTATAAACAACCTTCGGATACTATGAAATTCCTGATGTATGTCTTGTAGCAGGAGCGTTTCCACAGTATGATGACATCAGACAGCCAGTGCCTGTGGATGAGCTTTGCATAGCATTCTATAAGGGTTTCACCCGAATCTTACTTAAGTATAAACGTTGTACATACATACATACATACACATACACAAACACACACACGTATATATATATATATATATATATATATATATATATATATATATATATATATATATATATATATATATATATATATATCATCATGAATATACAGGGATTAGCAATTGAGTTGCTTCTCCAACATACTGAAAATTTAGAAATAGCAGTCAAAGAACTACTGATTCCAAACTACAAATTTTTCTCTAAAGCGGATGGCGATATTTATGGCACACATAGAACAAAAAACCGGAGGGAAAAGCGTAAACCACATGGAATAGATTTCTTTGAGGTGAGGTGCCTGAACTCGCTAGCCGATGAATTCGTAAGTGCCTTTCTTATCGTTGATTTTTGGTGTCGCATGGCCAAAAATTACCGTGAATTTTTTTAGAGACACTTTCAAATTTATCAGAATATTTGGGCTGAAGATTGGAATAGTGAAATTTCCATTCACTTAACCATGAAACGATTCGTATCCAATTAACTAAAGGCTTGGTTTGTTTACGCTTTTCCCTCCGGTTTTTTGTTCTATGTGTGCCATAAATATCGCCATCCGCTTTAGAGAAAAATTTGTAGTTTGGAATCAGTAGTTCTTTGACTGCTATTTCTAAATTTTCAGTATGTTGGAGAAGCAACTCAATTGCTAATCCCTGTATATTTATGATGATAAATAGTTTTACCGATAAAGGTTTTTTTCATACTGAACTACTTGGCAAAATTGTTAATTATTAATTCTATTATTAATTGACGATTCTCTGCCCTTATTCTTGTATATTTTATATATGTATGTATATATATATATACACAGACACACGCATAGATACAAACATACATATAAAGAAACACATATATATATACCTACTCACAAACACGCGCGCGCTTACACAAACACGTATATATATATATATGTTCATACATACACACATACAATACAGATGAACACACAATACCATACAGCACATATAAATACACGCAAAATAAGAAAAAACATGTTTAGCCAAGCGTTATTGTTGTATAATGAAATGAAGCTTGAAACAAACATTCTGGAACTATTTTAGCTGAATTTCTGTAGACAAAACACACACACACACACACACACACACACACACACACACACACACACACACACACACACACATACATACATGCACACACGCTCCGCCCCCAGACACACCCCGCCTACAAGCAAACACAAAAAATTTATATATAAGCACATATACATACACGGTCATACACACATCGAAACACACGTGCCGGCATATATCCACGTCTCTGAGTTTCTCAATGTGTGTGTATGTGCGCGTGAATTTAGACTTACGTATACACATTTGGTCTATCTATCTATCTAAAAGCTGTTACTCAGAGTCTCACATTCCCGTTCGACGGTTGAGATTCAACCAAAACTCACAGACGAACGGGAACGTAAAACTGAGTAGCAGTTTTTGTGATATTTTACA
>NC_142931.1:144152866-144160366 GCF_046866305.1 Octopus bimaculoides
TGTCGGTGGCGATGGTACGGATGGTATGGTGGCTATTATGTGTGTGTGTGTGGGGGGGGGGGTGATAATGGCCTCTTTTGTGATCGTACAGATTATGTTGATAGTAGTAGTAGCAGTAGTAGTAGCAGCACTAGAAGCAGTAGTAGTAGTAGTAGTAGTAGCAGCAGCAGTAGTAGTAGTAGTAGTAGTGATGGAGATGGTGGTAGGGGTAGTTGTGTTAGTAGTAGTAGTAGTAGTAGTAGTAGTAGTAGTAGTAGTAGTAAAAGCGGGGATGTTAATGGTATGTGGTCGACGTGATAGTCGTGGTGGGAGTAGAGAAGATATTGTTGCTTGGTGGAAATGTCTTGTAATTACCAAGACAATCGCAGTGATGGCGTCGGCGTTGATGACTCTATCGGTGTTTTTGTTAAAGTATTAAAACGATTACGTGACAATGAGCGCAGCGCTATAATGACAATTCTGGCGGTGGTTCTTGAAGTGGTTGTGGTTGTGGTTGTGGTGGTGGTGGTGATAGTGATAGCAGTGGTGGTATTTATGGCTGCATTGATGTTACCGTTGTTGCTCTTTTCGTTGATGTTGCTGATTATCTCCAGTTAAACTCCGATCGGATATACCTATGAGCAAAATCATCACTTTGGCAACCACCTCGAAAATTTAGCCATGATTTAAGAACTTTGCAAGTGATTTGAGGGTTATTGAGTTGTTATTTCTTGGAAGTTCACTCGATCACATAAAGACTCGTAGCGGTGGTATTGATGGCGTTGGTATTTTTTGGTACTGCACTAAATGGATTAGCGAATAATAATAAAGAAAGCAAACACATTGAAATACCATTAGTAAACAATGAATCGACATTTGATTATCTGAAACGCTTTAGAAATAGTTGTCACACAATCATTTATTCAATTGTCATTATTATATGCGTGATAATTTCTTCGATTCTTGCATGGATGGGTCTCAACTTTTCATGTTCACTTATATCTGTATAAACAAACAAAGAAGCAGTTATTGGTAATAAGTCTGAACGAGAGAGGAGCAATTGTATTTCGGTGAATTTACAAACATTTTTGTTTATTTATTATGATGTCGCTTCCCGCCTTCAATCGTTGGATGAAACTCTGAGTTAGTCTTCAATTCGATTCAGGTTTTAATGAAACTAATCACAATGTAATTATGCTTTCATTATATATATATGTTAATAGTTATCGCCAAGCCAACATGGCAGTTCAAAAGGTAGGACGAATGCTTTTGGACTGCCATGTTGGCTGGGCGATAACTATTAATATCCAGTACCGCTGCCGTAGTCTCCTTTAGAGAAACTTAGAAATATTGATATTTCTCTTTGACTATATATATATATATATATATATATATATATATATATATATATATATATATATATAAGCACACAATTATATTTTAATTCATACGTGTGTATATGTGCGCAAATATATACGCAAGCATATATTTAAACACAGACCTATCTATCTATCTATCTATCTATCTATCTATCTATCTATCTATCTATCTATCTATCTATCTCTTTACCAATCAATATGCGTGTTTATACAAAAGTGCATCGAATTGGGGAGAGAGGAAAAATAACAAAACACACACATATGCACAATCTCAAGCATGCACACACGCACCCATACATACAATTACCCCCCCCCCCCCCCACCCGCCACATATATATATACACACACACACACATCCACATACTAACGCAGTAACACATACGAAAACACGCACGCACAAACAGAAACAGAAAAACAAACAGAACGCATTTTCTCTACAAGAATTCCACAACATTCCCAACACAAGCCCTTAGGTGAAAAATGGTAATTTTCAAAAGTTTACTCTCGTCTGCTGAGGCTTATTCCTTGCTGTTGTTGCTGTTGTTGTTGGTGTCTTTCTTAACTAGACTTGTTAATTCATTGCTTTCTGAATTCAGGCCGTTGTTGTTGGTGTTGTTGTTGTTGTTGCTGATGCCGATTTCATTGTTGTTCCTAATATTGTTGTTGTTGTTGTTGTTGTTAGTGGTGTTACATTTTATTTTAGATTTTGCTCTTGTTTTGTCAATGTTGTTCGTGCTCTTGTTATTGTTAATTGGTTTGGTGTTGTTGTTATTGTTGTTGTCGTTGTTGTTGTTGTTGTTGTGGTTTATGCAGAACTTGTCAATTCACTCTTTTCCCTTCTTCACAATTTACAATTTATTCCAGCAAATACATTCTTCACGCGAATAATGTAACATTTCTCTTTTCTTCTTCTTCTTCTTCTTCTTCTTCTTCTTCTTCTTCTCCTCCTCCTCCTCCTCTTCCTCCCCTCCTCCTCCTCCCCTCCTCCCCCTCCTCCTCCTCCTCCTCCTCCTCCTTCTTCTTGGCGGAATCGTTAGCACAGTAGGCAGAACGCTTTGTGGCATTTTGCTCGTTTTTACGCCCAGAGTTCAAATTTCGCACTAGTCCAATTTGCGCTTTACCCTTTCTGTCTGGCGTGACCGGCAAAAGTTACACATTTCGTTTTATTATATGTAAGATTATTATCCAGTTGAGCAACCGCCATGTACGAGTGTTTCACAAGATAGAATATGATTAGGATTCTTTGGCAATATATTTCGGGATTAGACAGTTTTGGGGTTCTTTCCCTTGTTTTCTCCCTATAAGAATTTATGTTGCCACTAATAACAGCTTTTTTCTTATTATAATTTCACTAAATTAATTAAATATCATTTTTGCTGTGTCCTCTTAAGAAATGTAGCTTCTATAGAAATCTCTTTCGCTCTGTGTATATCTATCTATATCTCTCAATCAATCACTTCCTCTCTCAATACAATTTCTTTCACACACACTTGCATACACAAACACCTATACACTTATACACACACACATAAGTATATATGTATATATATATATATATATATATATATATATATATATATATATATATATATATATATATATATATATATATATATATATATACACATATGTATACCGTGTCATATGTGGCCAGTACACGTTGTAGTGTAAGGAAGCATTGAAACTCATATCGGGGTGCCGTAAATTAGCATGATTAGATCAGCAATACACACTGACACACAGGCATACTGTTTCGTGCACACATATGCAACAAAAGGTGTATTATAGAGAGATTTGAAAGTTGCAAAAATAGACAGATTGAAGATATATTGATAAATAGAAAGGTAGATAAATATCGAGAGGCGAGATAGATAGATATACATATATATATATATATATATATATATATATATATATAGACCGATGGATAGATGGACTGATAGATAGATACATAGATAGATAGAAAGTGACAGATAGATAGATAGATAGAGAGAGAGAGAGCGATAGTTAGATAGATAGAGATAGATAGATTGATAGATAGAGTGAGAGAGAGAGAGAGAGAGAGAGAGAAAGAGAGAGAGTGAGGGAGAGAGATTTCTTTGTCAACGTACATCCATTCTTCCATGCTGGTGTATCTTACTCTTTTGAATACGGTGAGAAGATTTAATCGGTAGAGGGAGCTGGTGATGTGTTTATAATTGAGCATTTCGCAAAAATTCCTCTCTCTCCCCGCCCCACCACAAAAAGAGGTAATAAAACGGCATAAGAGAAACGTAATATAAAAATAACGAAAAAAAAAAAAATAAATAAAAGGGACTGAGGAATAAAAAAAATATTCAGAAAACCAATGAAAATACGTTGGAGCATCTCTTGGCCGGAAGCTGGACGTTGTAGAATTAAAATTACGCTTAAATATAGCAATTAATTTATTAAAATGAATTTTTCAAAAAATAAACGAATAAACAAATACATCGCTAAAATAAAATTGTAAAAAAGCTATATTCATACCAGTAATTGTGTGGCTTAATTGAGCGCTAATAAATTAATGTAGTTATTTTCGTAATTTTGATGAAGCTCTGGATATAAAGAGTAAAACGAAAGATGAAAACTTATAAGGTGGCATAAAATTTGAAATGTAATTATTTTTGGTTGCAATACAATTCGAAAGTGGTTCCAAAATAGTTTGGCAAAAAAAAAAAAAAAAAAAAATTGCACAGTAAATGGTTAGAAGAGGATTTAAATTGGTTAGGAATGGTTGGAAAATAGATGGAGATGGTTAGGAAAGGAATAAAAAGAAATGGTTATCAAAAATGGTTAGAAAATAGAAATATTTCGGAATTTTAGAATCTGAATTGGAAAAACAAAAAGACAACAAAATGAAGGAAAAAACCCCCCAGTAAATGTTATTTCCAATTCATATTCGAGTTATTGCCTCACTTCCGGTTATATTTGCTGTTGAATGTTTGTTTTTTTATTGTTGTTGATGTTATCTTCCAATTTTGGATTTCAGTTGTTGCTCTTTTTTCTTGGCTTGAAATTATTCTTCTTGCTGTTTTCCTTGTCTTCGTTCTTACCGATTCTTTATCTGCTTTCTGGTTGCCTTTGTTATTGTTTTTTGTATGTATTTATTGTTGTTATATTTGTCGTTGATGACGCTATCGTTGCTGTGGTCGCCATCGTTATTGTTAGGTGTCCTCTTCTTTTCTTTTTCCCTGTGTATATTGTAAAAGTTTGTTTTGCTTTTTGTTTTTATTTAATTTTTGTTTTTGTAGCTTTGTTATATTTTACTTTCATGTTGTAGAAATTTTCATCGCTGTTGTTGCAAACCGTTGTTTTAAATTTAAAAATACACTAGTTTACAGTGATTTATCAGAGGTTTACGGAGCTTACTACTACTACTACTACTACTACTACTACTACTACTACTACTACTACTACTACTACTACTATTGCTACTGCTGCTACTGCTGCTGGTGCAAGTGCTGCTGGTGCAAGTGCTGCTGGTGCAAGTGCTGCTGGTGTTGCTGCTACTACTAATGCTGCTACTACTACTACTACTACTACTACTACTACTACTACTACTACTACTGCTCTTACTTCTGCTACTACTACTACTACTACTACTACTACTACTACTACTACTACTACTACTACTACTACTACTACTACTACTACTACTACTACTACTGCAGCAGCATCAAGTGCGGCAACGTAGTTTATACCGGCTATTTCGAAAATAAATCATGGTTAGTTGTAATTCTATTGTCTCACCTCTATTATTATCTGTGTTCTTCTTTTGCACCAGGATGTTTCGAATGTGCAAATACTTTTCTAAAAAAAAAAAATAAATGATAATAATTAAAAATAAATAAAAAGACGTCTTGAAATCTTAGTAGCTCTTAAGGTTGTTGGCATTAGTATGCATCGCTTGAATGTAACTGTGTTTCGTGTTGCTCGATTTTATATTAAATATTTCCATGGCGTATTCGGGTGCCGTGCGTGGCATTTACGCAAATGTGCACTGAATGATATTAGATACAGAAAATATGACCCATTGATATAACTCAAACCACAGGAGTGAGTTTTGTATTATTACTTGGATTCAAATTTGTGCTTCCAAATTCTGTAATTTTCTTTAAAATCCGGCTGTTTAATTTATCATGTGACTACTTAAATTTATGGATGTAGCAAACGTCTTGTCTTAGCAATAATTGAATTATCTTTTGAAGTTTTGTGCTGGCTTCCATAAGTTTAGTAACATCGTTTTCTCGATAATTACAATTTTCAAACATCCCTGCTGATAAAATTTTTTCCACCAAAAACGTGTTTTTTTTCCATTACATATTTCAGTCAAATTCATTCTTGTGTTATATTTTACAGGTTGTACAATATTGCTGTTCCATATGGAAAACAATTAAATTTTGGAAAAATTAAAAGAAAAGATTTTTAAAGGATATTTGCATAGTGTTCAAATAGAAGAAGAAGAAGAAGAAGAAGAAGAAGAAGAAGAAGAAGAAGAAGAAGAAGAAGAAGAAGAAGAAGAAGAAGAAGAAGAAGAAGAAGAATTCTTTCTACTAATTTGGAGGAAGGGACTAGTCGATTACATCGACTCTAGTGTTTCACTGGTACTTAATTTATCGACCCCGAAAGGATGAAAGTCAAAGTCGACCTAGGTGGAATTTGAACTCAGAACATAAAGAGGAGAAAGAACATAGATACATACATTAAATGCATACATGCACAATACAAAACGACGTTTTGAATATTTTATTTTTCTTAGCATTGAATAAAGATACAAGCACTGTTTTATGTATTGAGTACATCTTTCTTCTCTAAGCAAAAACATCGTGCAAAACATCCATACCTAGGTCCACATGGCCATGTATAAATATACAACAATGTACAAATATAAACGTACATGTATACTTGCACACACAAGCATACACATGTATTTAATTTTTAAAAGTATTTTTTGAAAGAACATTGTCAAGAATTCTATAATTCGCTGTGTTACCAAGAACTGTTGCACCTGATGTCAGGTTATCAAACTTATCTCTTTGTACTAAGAATCGAAGAATCAATTTTTCCCCATATTACGCTCTTGTTCCCTACATTTAGTTATTTCTTAGAAAAAAAAATTTCAATCGAATTCTCTTTGCTAATTTATTTTATTTAATTATATCGTTGATTTTATACAAAACATATTCTCATTCACTCTATATAGACACAAGCTCGTATACATACGTATGTGTGTGCCTATATACATACATACATGCATACATACATATACATATATATATATATATATATATATATATATATATATATCTCACAAGCTTATATGTATCTATATATTTGTATACATATATGTGTGCCTATATGTATACACACACATATCTATATATATACAAACATTTACACACACATGGATGCATATACACGAGCACGCACGAACACACACCCACACCCATACACACACACACACACACACACACACACACACACACACACGCATGCGCTCATCACATTTGTTACATTTGTGAGATCGCTATGTGTAGAATCATAGGCGTGTCTCGTAAGAATTTTCTTCCAATATCGACGACGAGAAAGTAAAAGGTTTTCACGAGACAGTACACTCCTCCTTCCCCTTTCCCATCTCCGAAGACACTCTTAATTGCTGTTTTTACTTTTCTGAGTTGTTTTTTTTTGTTTTGTTTTTGAGTGAGCAAGCGAAAAATCAAGAGAGACTGAAAGAAGCTGATCAGAAACGCAAAGATAAGTCAAAAAGTTTAAAGAAGATACCAGGATGGAAGAAAAAAAATTATATATACATATATAAAATCAGAAATAAAAGAACAGAAAACAAGCGGTGCTTTGGTTCGTTAAAATGAAGAGTCTCACATTTAACCTTTTGCTTACAGTTCAGACAATAACGAATCCAGAAAACGAATACTATCTCCCGCCTGAATAAAATCTTGGAAAAGAAAAAAAGATAATTAAAATATAACCACATGAGATTATTACAATGTAATTAACATCGTAATTGTGAGCAAGGGTGAGATTATGTGCGACTATGTATATGTGTGTATATATATATATATATATATATATATATATATATATATATATATGTATGTATCTA
>NC_142931.1:144162866-144187866 GCF_046866305.1 Octopus bimaculoides
ATGTGTTTCCTTTCAATATGGCTTGATAATTGTAGTGGAGAACTTGTAACAAATAAACTTTAAAAAATAAGGGTAACCTTAAGGATTGGCATTAGATTTGAAGAGAATATAAATTGGGCGACTGCTGGGTAAAAACGTGAAAGAAGTGGCAAGTGTGCGCATATTTAACTTGATTAGTGAGTGACGTTAAAGTGTTTTAATGAAATATCTTAATGGCGGACGTTTCAATTTACGGTTTGTAGGTTTTTTTGTTCTTTGTCTTTTTTTGTTATCAAACCTTGCCTTTCGTTAAATTCTGGTGGAGGAAAATGTGAGTCAGAAAGTCTAAGAGAGAGAGAGAGAGAGAGAGAGAGAGAGAGAGAGAGAGAGAGAGAGAGAGAGAGAAGAGAGAGAGAGAGATAGAGAGAGAGAGAGAGAGAGTGACAGAGAGAGAGAGAGAGAGAGAGAGAGAGAGCATGTGTGTGCGAAGGAAGGAAAGATAGAGAAATGAGACAGTCTAATTGAGGGAAATTAGTAAAAAACAAGAGGTTTCAGAGCTGTTGTTCTACATGCTTATACATATACATGTATGTATATATCTGTGTATGTATGTATGCATGTATGTATGTTTGTATGTATGTATGTATGTATATATATATATATATATATATATATATATATATATATATATATATATATAGAGAGAGAGAGAGAGAGAGAGAGAGAGAGAGAGAGAGACAGAGAGAGAGATAGAAAGATAGATGGATAGATAGATAGATGTATATATATGTATATGTAAATATGTGTATGTGCATATGTGTATAAATACACGTATGTAAATATATACTGTGTATGCACACATACTTACAAACATACATATATGCATACATACACATATAAGTAAATATAAATATATACTCATATGGTCACATGTGAGCCTAACTATATAAATTTAAAACATATACACACGACCAAACGTACAAGATTGACAAGACAGTTCAAGAGATACACTTAAATAAATCAACGAAATTCCCTTGTAGATGTGGCCCATGCTTCAATTAACTCCGTTTAAATTCTTGTTTCTGAAGTGCAAGCGAACGCGTAGAGAAATAAATAATACGCAAATGCAATGAGCTCATTCGGGGTTCTTTACAAGTGGACAACTCTACCAAAAAAGAATAAATAAATAAAGTGCTCCACAGCCACATTTATTCATGTTAAACTAAAATGTAATATTTAGCAATCTCATCGATTATGTTTTCTCTTGCAGACCCAAGGAATAAATGTAATTGCTTGGCACCTTGTGCCAGTCTATGGTACAAATTCCTCGGGTCGACCAAAATAATCACACACACATGACTGGTAAGTTGTGACGGGTTGGTTATGATTCAAACTCCACAGATATCACCAATACTACCAACCAGAACAGTAACACCAGCGCAACCACTCCCTTCTACACTATCATCACTTTGTAGGGTCGTGCCTGGCTGGTCCCTTCAGAAAATGTAATTTTTCAAAATGCCTTCTCGTCGTATTAGAGGGTCGTGCTTGGCAGATTTTCTTGAACAACAGCAGTAAAGATAAAAAATGGTATTTGCGTGTTTTCGCTACGTCCCTTTCAACGCTAGATCTTGCGTCCTTCCGAAATATAAATTTGTGTTTCATATTTTGAGGATCGATAAACTAAGATACACCAGTCAATTTCTGAGTACGATTCAATTGATCGTTCTCTCCAGCAAACTTTTCAAGTTTTGTGCCAATTAAGAAATTACATGAGAAGATATCAGTAAAGAACGTGTGTGTGTGTTTGTGTGTGTGTGTGTGTGTGTGTGTATGTGTGTGTGTGTACGTGTAGGTGTTATTGTCAGACGAGGAAACGTACAAAGTTATAGAGACACAGAGAAAGAGAGATAAAGTTTGTTCAGACCCAGAGAGATAAAGTTGAGAGATACTGCGTTGTAGCAAAGTAGATATTTTGTGTGAAGAAAAAAAAAAGAAGAAAAAAAATATAGATAAATATACATCTGATTCATAGTGAGATAAAACTGATATGACATCATATGACTAACCAGATTAAGATTTTTTCTTTTTTGCGTCTATAAGATATATAGATATAACGCAATCATCACATTTTTTTTTTAGTTACCGTCTCTAGATAATTATATATGTGCTTTAATATACGCAGTTACACGTTCAGGCCACTATATATGTACGCACAGACAAACACAATTTACCAATATACTTATATGCATATACATACACACATAAATATATGTATTAATATGCGTAAGTATGATATATGAGTGTGCATGTGTTTGCGTGTGTGTGTGTGTGCGTGTGTGTGTGTGTGTGTGTGTGTGTGTGTATGGGTGTGTATTTCTCGTCCATGTTTTCGCACCTGTAATATTTGTTTGTGCTCAGACAATAAAAATTACGTTTGTTGTGAACATCTACTGTCCACCAAAGTTAACACATTTGATGTCGACTTAAGAAAAGATAGGAGAAACAGAAGCATCGAACAAAAACAAAAAGAAAACAAAAAGAAGAAATGATAAAACGAAACAAGTACGAATCTATCTTGGTATCTTCCGTTCTCTTTCTCCCTTGATTCTGAATATATGAACGTTTGTGTAGATACACAGACACACGGATAGACACGTTCACATACACTTACACTCTCACACATGCATATGTATATATATATATATATATATATATATATATATATATATATATATATATATATATATATATATATACACATATGTATATATGTGTATGTATATATACGTATATATATATATATATGTATATATATATAGCATATATATATATATATAGCATATATATATATATATATATATATATATATATATATATATGTATATATATATATATATATATATATATATATATATGTATGTATGTATGTATGCATGTATGTATATCATATATATATATATATACATGCATGTATATATATATATATATATATATATATATATATATATATATATATATATATATATAGATATATATTACATATATATGAGTCGTCTTTGATTACATACATACATTTACACACATACAAGTATATACAAACAAATGTGCGTGTTTATATATACACAGGTATTATATATATATATATATATATATATATATATATATATATATATATATATATATATATATATGTATATATATATATATATATATATATATATATACATATGTATATATACTCATATACATACATATATACACGCACACACATATATATATATATTTATATACACACACACACACACCTATACACTCCCCATACACACATATCTTAGTGTGTATACACACCGCTTACAAGCGTATAAACACATGATGTAATCAATATCCTAAGAAGTGTATACGATTCAATCAATCTTAAATAAACCCTTCCGTTATACACCCACCGTTATTCACACACACAAACCAAACAGAAAACACACACACAGACACACGCGCACACTCACACACACACACACACACACACACACACACACACACACACATACACACATACAGATAGGTGTTTCCTCTTGTGGTCTAATGTCCTATGACAGGCCAAGGTGGTCTATTGCTATGTAGATCACGTGGTAGGGCACTCCACACAATCTGTGTTAATGAAATGCCGTATGAACGGTGAATGCTTACAGTACGTGAGGAGAGCGAACAATGAGAGTGAGGGATAGGTTTGTTCGGGTAAGGTGTGGTGCTTGTTGGTGTCCTGTGGTGATGAACGAGTGTACGTTAGCGTGTGTGTATGTAGGTGTGCCTGTGTTTTTGTGTCTGTGTGTTGCTTGTGTAAGAGTGTGACTTATTGGGAGACATGAAAAAAAAAATGGCTGCTTTTTTGTTTTGTTTTGTAGGGGTACATAATGATAGATCCGTTTTATATAGGAACTGATGATGACGTAACTGTTAGTTTAGAGTGGCGCGAGGATCGATCGAAGGAGCCAGTGAGAGAGGGAAAGAATGAGAAAGGCGAGAAAGAAGGGGAGGAAAGAAAGAGAAATGAGGAGAGAATAATGGAGTAAGCTGGGTCTCCAATGCTCTTCGAGAGGCGTGGCTTAGGTAAGTTAACGAATGTTCTTTGAAAGTAAGCCATTTCCTTTCGGTACGTGGGTTGCATTTGAAAGAGTGGAGGGGGGGGTTCTGCCAAATGGAAACGTGACGAAGCAATTGTATAAATATATACAAAAATAATTCAAGAGATGATTTCAATAATAATAATAATAATAATAATAATAATAATAATAATAATAATAATAATAATGTGAATCTAATGTGAACATCTAATGTGAACCTTGACCAGCAAAATGTCATAAAAGAGTTAGAACCAGCGGAGAGCTACAAATACCTAGGGGTAATTGAAGGGGACAATATCAAGCATTCAGTGATGAGGGAAAGGATTAGAAGAGAATGTTATCGCAGGGTGAGAGCAATACTGAAGACAGAGCTGAACGCGAGAAACAGGATCGAAGCGATCAATGCTCTAGCCATACCAGTCGTGACTTACAGTTTCAATATCGTTAACTGGTCAATTACTGAAATATGTAATGTTGACAGAAAAATACGAAAACTGTTGACAATGCATAGAATGCACCACCCTAAGGCAGATATAGAACGTCTTTATCTGCCAAGAAAAGAGGGAGGCCGAGGACTTCTACAGCTGGCATTATCAATGAAGGTGGCCACAATTGGCCTAGACACCTATCTGAAAAACTTTGAGGACTGGATGCTAAAACTTGTCTTAAAACATGAAAGCAAGAAAGCATCTTACTCAGTAACAAAACAGGCAAAGGAATATCTAAATGAATTCCAATTGCAACAAATTCAAGAATTAGACGAACTAGAAACACCTGCAGAAAAAGCTAAGCGCTTGAAAACCCGTGCTAAAATTGCTGCCTTAGATATTATGACTGAAAAATGGCATGGAGAACCTCTCAATGGCAAATACCCAAAGAGAGCGAATAATGCAGATATTGACAAAGCCCTTACCCATCAATGGCTAATGGCCTCTGGCTTGAAATCAGAAACAGAGGGGTTTATCATAGCAGCCCAAGATCAATGCCTACCTACAAAGAACTACCAGGCCAACATATTAAAGAACGGCAGCTCCCCATTATGTCGTATATGCCAACAACAAAATGAGACCATCGATCATGTTGTCTCCATGTGCAGTCTGCTTGCGCCTACAGAGTATCTCAACAGGCATGATAGAGCTGCACAATATATTCACTGGGTAATATGCAAAAACCTGGACTGGCCCCAAGATAAAAACTGGTGGGAACACAAACCACCCCCAGTACTTGAAAATGATCACATTGCACTCCTCTGGAACTTCACCATTCAAACTGACAGAAAGATAGACGCAAATAGGCCAGACATCATACTGAAAGACTTCAGACAAAAATCATGCCTCCTCATTGATATGACTGTCCCAATCGATATAAACGTATCTGTCAAGACCTACCAAAAACTGAGCAAATATAAAGATCTTGAAATAGAAATTAGCAAAATGTGGAATCTGAAGACTAAAACAATACCTATTGTCATAGGTGCCCTGGGAATGACAGCGAAACGGGCTGATTACTACCTAGCTCAGATACCATGAAACCCCAAAATGGCTGAAGTTCAAAAGATAGTGCTCATGGGAACTGCCCATATCCTACGTAAAATACTGTCTATGTGATCTCAAATTTTAAAGCAAACACATAATTTTCTTATGGTTTCTTAAACATTCACTAGAACAAAACTGTACAAATCCAAATATATTGTACCCTAGGCATAACACCTACATGAACTTCTAACTTGTTGTCTCTTGTGGTCTCTGGGTGAGACTTGGATCCAACTTGTACAAATGCAAAACAAAAGTCAAACATAAAATAATAATAATAATAATAATAATAATAATAATAATAATAATAATAATAATAATAATAATAATAATAATAAAAAAAAAAAATAATAATAATAATAATAATAATAAAAATAAAAATAATAATAATAATAATAATAATAATAATAATAATAATAATAATAATAATAATAATAGTAATAATGATAATAATAATAATTATTATTATTGTTATTGTTTGAGGCACAAGCCTCAAATTTGAGGGAAGGAATTAAGTCGATTACATCGACACTAGTGCGTAACTGGTACTTATTTAACCGACCCCGAAAGGATAAAAGGCAAAGTCAACCTCGGCGAAATTTGAACCCAGAACGTAAAGCCGGACGAAATACCACTAAGCATTTCGTCCGGTATGCTAACGATTCTGAATAGAGTGCCCAGTAGAACTGATACAAAAAGTTTGCCTCCTTGGCACGGCCAGAATAATAAGAAAAGTATTAGATAGCTGAAAAAAATGTATAGCGTAATACCGTAAGCTGCAGGTAGCAAGTCTGCTACGCATGCATGACTCCAGGAGTTCTAACAGAACCTGTGATAAGAAGAAATGATAATAGTGGGGGTGGGGCTAAAGAGCGATAAGACGTGGCATGAGCACAAAAAGGCACTGAGTGGTAGAGTTGGAGACTGACAAAATCCTCTTGGGTTTCCAAATCCAAACAGACCAGGAGCTAGAGCATAACAAACCAGACCTAGTGGTGGTGGACAAGGTGCATCACATGTGCTATATAGTTGATGTTGCATGGCCCTCTGACCAACGAACAATATCAATGTCAATGTTTCTCGTTGTAAGTCTTGTGTTACATCACCCCACAAGATGTGACACTACTGTATGGAGATATGTACGGCAAACTCAGCCTGTCACCTCACGTCGCGCTCGATAATGATGGCCTACCATATAATACTATGGATCATCCTCAATTGATAGAAGCCACAATATTTCTACATATCGTCTAATCCTTATTTCAAATTGGTCTTCGATAGCATACTGAATAAATCTTCTAAAAGGCTGTACCGATTTCTTAGCTGCCTCTTACCACATTCTTTTCTCGAGAATTGATCCATATTCCAAATTGCTTTTTACGCAGAAAACATGGCCAGAAGATTTGCTATCGTTTTGTATCCTCTTTATTGTTTGAAATTGTAATTATTTTTCTGTGAGGAGCGAATATTTGCTTGTTTAAGTGTTGGCATTTTTACTGCTTGTCAATAATCATTTATGTCTTAAAATCGTCTAATTTACTAAACATTACCCCTGCTCAAACTTTTTTGTGCTGTTTTCGTCAAAAAGAAGAAAAGCTCTACATATTTTTCACAAAAGCCCATTGATACTTCCCCCAAATTCCACGAACACGTCTTGTTTCTTTCCCACGATAAGGTAAAACAGATATTCAGATGTTACAAAATACCTTTCATTCAACACAGCAACCCACTCTTGTATGGAACTATACTTGAATATGTCCGCTCATCTCTACTCAAGAGAGAACAATAAATACAGTAAACATTCCATCACTAACAACTACAGTGATAAACTTATCAACGAAAGCATCAACGACAATAATGGTGACAATATTATACAAACATGAAGGTGGCGAAATGCTTAGCGGCATTTCGTCTGTCTTTGCGTTCTGAGCTCAAATTCCACTGAGGTCGACCTTGTCTCTCATACTTTCGTGGTCGATAAATTAAGTACCAGTTTCATACTGGGGTCAATCTAATGACTGGTCTCCTCCCCCAAAATTTCGGGCCTTGTGCCTAGAGTAGAAAAGAATATTATACAAATATTATGAATGCCAGAATGAATTTGCAAAAAAATAAATGTAAATAAGTCCAACATGGGCGAGAAGACCACAACTGAGTCTGTTGAGGATACTCTATAATCCTGACAACGTTACATTACCATGTACCCTGAATACTGGATATTCGTCGGTTACGACGATGAGTGTTTTGCTGATCTGATTAACTGAAGAACTTACTCGTCAAAGGCGGCGAGTTGGCAGAAACGTTACCACGCCGGGCGAAATGCTGTCGGGTTTTGCCACTGAGGTTAAGGCGATTTTATTAACAATTCTGAAGTCTGCCAACGAAACAGTGATGCAATGCCCTGGATATCAGTTTTTGGGGACTCACCGTTGTTGGTGCTTCCTTTCTTTATCTCCGTTTATTTTATATGCTTTTTTTCCGATTCCACAGGTCAGAAAACCTGCAAATAGCATTTACTGTCACACGTATAACAGTTAGGGTCTCTGCCGCCCAATACCGGGTTTTATCGAGTGCCACAAGAACCAATATCGTGGTGCACCAGATAAGGGTCAGGTGTTCTCAACTCTTTCCTTTGCTTTATCCTTTTGAAGAGCAGGGTCATACTTCCGTCTTCTTATGCCGAACCCAAATCCATACAGGAAACATGGTTCCTTATATCGCTTAAGATCTTCTCCAACTGGTTTTGTCTTGACATTTGGAAGCTCCCTTCACTCATTCAGAAAGCAGCGGCAGGATAACTTTCTGAACCTGGGTAAACTTCTCAGATAAGAATGGCAGTCTTTGGTGTCACAACTGGAGGATCAAGGTAATAAGTACGGCATTGTTCTTTGGTTTCTTTTTCTTTTCATCTCACGTTGTAATTACTGATATGGGGACATCTGATGAGCGCATGAAACACCGACATGTTTTAAACAGCGCCCACCAAAATCCCCAGATCCATCGATGAAGGATGCACTACGTTTATGACATAGCCCTGCCATGGTTATTTTTCCTCAGGCGATGATCGATAGTATGCACTCCTTTCTGGCTCATAATGTTTTCAGAGCGGATGTTGTTGCTTTTGTTATTAAAGCTATCGCTATTTTTCGTTTCTACTTGTCAAAGTGTTTGCAACTATTTCGCTTTGTTCGATTGTCATCCATTTTCCCTGCTATATTTTACAATTTACGTGTTTCTATACAATCTCACATTGAAGGCGTAACCATTGATATCACGTTTGTGCGTAGCATTTCTTCCGCTCTGCGATAGAGAGCCATATTGACTAAGGAATAAACAATGTTTGTAAAATATATTAAGTGTCTACAGAAAACGAATTTTTTTAGACAAGCTAACGGAGTGGACGCTCAAATATCCCAAAGCTATTCGTTGGCAAAATAAACCTTTAAAAATATTCTTTTCCATTAAAACGTGGTAAAATCTAATTCTTCCCCGGATCTTTTACAGACGTCCGTTCATGGCAAACAACAATAACAGCAGAAAGAGCAATAGCAACAACACTGATAATTGTAATAAGGGAAAATTGTTTTTCAATTTTAATAAAATAATACATACAGAAAATATGCAGAAAAATGTGTAAACGAAAGGAAGAAAAATATGAAAAAATAATTTGGTAAAGACATCATCACTAAGAGAGGATTAACAGCAGAATAGCAAAAACAACCTCAACAACAACATAAACAGTTTTAAAATATGAGACACAAAACCAGCAACGAGAAAAGAAAAAAATATGCAAAAGTATTGAAATAATTAAAATAGCAAAATAAATTAAAAAGAAATTGTCCAAATATGTTTAAATGCAGAAGAAAAAAAACAATAACACAAATGAAAGATATAAAACAAAACACTATATTTAACGCATTACATATGAGAATCGTAAGATAAGGAATAAAATTTATAGAGACGAGAGATAAAAATTCCTGGAATATTTTGGTACGAAGACAACAGTATTTTGTAACAAAAACAACGATGATGGCTACTATGACTACAACTACTACTACTGCGAACACGACGACGACAACAACAACAACACCAACAACAACAATAATAATAATAATAATAATAATAATAATAATAATAATAATAATAATAATAATGCTAATAATAATAATAATAATAATAATAATAATGATAATAATAATAAGGATAATAATGATAATAATGATAATAATAATAATAATAATAATAATAATAATAATAATAATAATAATAATGATAATAATAATGATAATGATGCTGATAATAGTAACGATATTGTATTTATTTTCCAAAAGGTCAACCGATGATGGTTACAACAAATACGAAATCAGAAAATAGGTTTTTTCGATATCGAGTGTGAAAAGACGCACGCGCACACAGACACACACAAACACACACAGACACAGACACAGACACACACACACACACACACACACGCACACACACACGCACAAAATACATATATATGTATGTATATATATATATATATATATATATATATATATATATATATATATATATATATGTGTGTGTGTGTGTGTGTGTGTGTGTGTGTGTATATAAATACACATGTATATATGATGTCATAAACATTGTACAAAATTTCGAGGAACGTAAAATATTTTCGTGGGAAAATGGGAACTCATAAAGGTAATAATAAATGTATACAAATATTGGGTAAAATAAAATTCCCTTTCGATGGAAAAATTTAAATGCTACCGTTAGGGTTTGAACACGCACCTTCCGTAGACACGACTGGGTGTCTACCATTAGAACAAAGCAACTCATTGAATTGATTTTTTCAGCCAACACATTCTTTTCTACTCTGCCCGAAATTTTGGGTGAAGGGGCCAGATTGACTCCAGTACTCAACTGGTACTTCATTTATCGACCTAGAAAGAATGAAAGGCAAAGTCAACCTCGGCGGAATTTGAACTCAGAACATATCGGCAGACGAAATACCGCTAAGTATTTCGCCGGCATGCTAACGTTTCTGCCAGCTAGCCACTTTATTCAGTCAGCAGATTGAACAACCTATTGAATAGTAGTTATCAAATTTTAAAAGTGGTTTTGAACCTGTGCGTGTGTTTATTAAACTTTTATTGACATAGGGACCCTCCCTAGACACAACAAGATGTATCTATATTTATATATATATATATATATATATATATATATATATATATATATATATATATATATATATATCTTTTTATGTGTATACGTCCGTGTGTGTGAGTACATATAAGCGTCGAAGCCAAGTGTTTAAGAAGTTAGGTCTGCAGACATGAGATGATGAATGTGTGTTCACCTTCACTCCACACGCAGTCTTTTAGTCGTGTGTGTTGAACACAAACCCTAAAACAGCTCACAAAACTTTTAGACAGTGAAAATAATTAGTTTCAAATTTCTCACATATTGTGTTACTGTAGTTCCGATTGGAAGTACGTTAAAATTAGTTATATTTGCGGGATACTCAACCGATATAATAGCTATTTTATTTGAATTCGCATTGTAGTAACTGAGACCAGTTCCATCCCAGAAAATAAGCATAAATACATAAATACACGCACACGCACATACATACATGTACACATGCATACATACATACATACATACATACATACATACATACATACGTAGGGGAGAATATACAAATAATAACAACAGACGAGGAGAGGTGGTGTAAATAACAAAAGTATATATTAGTATGACACTCGGGAATACGGAAAGTCTTTGACGTTTCGAGCTACGCTCTTCAACAGAAAGAATACGGAGACAAGGAGAAAAACACGGAGAAAAAAAAATGCATACATACATACATTCATACATATACATGCATATATATATATATATATATATATATATATATATATATATATATATACACACACACTAACATATACATGTATCTATATATATGTAATTATATGTATGTATATATGTATATATATATATGCACACATATATATATGTATGTATATATATATGTAATTATATATATATATATATACACATGTATAAGTATATATATTTATAGATGTACACATACATATGTATATATATATATATATATATATATATATATATATATATATATATATATATATATATATATATATATATGCATATATATATACATATACACACTCATCTATATGTATGTATTTATGCATATATATTCATGTATGCATGCATATATATGTTCTCCTATTGAGCATTCGCGCTGTTAATTCGTTTGCATAATATAATCATTCTTATATAACTGCGAGATATTTATTTACACACACAGACTCACACACCTACACACAGGCACACACACACACATGCATAATCTTGGTGTGTATATATATCTACACACATAACTGCATGTGTGTTTACGTACGTATATATTTATCTAAAGATGTGCAGACGTGTGTGTATGAACATGAACGTTTGTATACATGTATAGATACATACATAATTCCACACAAACAAAAAATTATCCGACATGCACTCGAATATGTACGTAATTAGCCGTCTAGATGAGAAAGAAGGCAAAAAAATAAAGATATAAATATGACAATAACGGCAAAACAAGAGGTAAAACATGTTTCGTAGAAATTTCTTGCGATGTAGACATCTGGAAATCTCTCTTAATGTGGATCTGGACGTAAATCAGTACATCAGCCGACAGGCATATATCTTAGCAGACGTACATGGCACTCCAAAGACGCCATGTTAATGCTGTCTCCCATCACTAAACGAATGGTGACGTCACAGAAAATGGCGGCACACACCTATTTGTCTCCGGTGAAAATCTAATTTTTCATCTTATGTAGTTTAAACATTTCATGTTCTAAAACATTTTCAAACGACAATTAGCTAAATACTGAAGATATTGGAACTAATTCTAGTCTCCTTGTTTTGTTTCTACCCTGCTTTTTTTTTTTATTTTCGTCTTGAAATTTTATTTATTGATTTATTTATTCTCCTAATTTGCTACATTTTTTTGGAGGGGAGGGGTAAGATGAGTTATATTTTAGGAATTGTTTATTGTTAGTTTTATTTTTAAATTCTGCCTTCCATTAATCTTTATTCCACTCAGGCATCTCTGTAAATTTAATTTAAATGGAAATAGATTTGTGTTCCTATCTATTACTATATATATATATATATATATATATATATACATATATATATGTATATATATATATATATATATATATATATATATATATATATATATATATATATATATATATATATATATATATATATATATATGTATATATGCGTATATATATATGTATATATATGTATGTATATATATATTGGTAGGCCGGTACATATATGTGCCTGTGAACTGCATAATGTATTTATGAATGTGTGCATTAGTTTTCTTTCTAAAGAAACGAGACGGTAAAGTTTCCTTTTATGGTCTTTTAAAATTTTTATTTGTAATTTTCCTCAATATTTAACGTTTTTCTTCTTGTAGATATCTTTTTTTTTTTCCTCCTCAAAAATGGTAAAAACTTCCGTTATAGGTTTAGTTCTAGAATTTGTGAGAGTGAAGCACCGATATCATATGGTGACGAACTAGGATTCTATGTAAAAATCATGAAGATGAATTCCTGTTCATTAAATATTGTAGCAGCGTCGAAGAAATTATGGACGAGGTGGCAATTTTGAGAAGAAACTAGCTGACCTTGTTAACTAAGTACGTGCGTGCGCACCACACACACAAACATATATATGAATAAATATAGATAGATATACATATATATAAATCTATTCATACAGTTTCTTATATACATATATCAATATCTATTTTTCAAATCTATGTCTCTTACTCACTCTGTCTGTCTATCTGTCTTTCTCTCCCCCCTCTCTATCTCATATATGTATATACACTGCTATATATCTGTGCACATCATTCAATGTTGTGTCTGCCAGTAGGTTTGCAAGTCTAAAGGAAGCCTCAAAAGAAATTTTAATATCCACAAAGATGAAAAATTATCCGCAGCTCTCGGTGGTCCAAATCGGATATGCAATCTATGCGGGTGCCTTTTCAAAACATTGCCTGATTTAAAAGACACATCAGACGCCTTGATGCATACTAGAGAGGTTGTCAAACTCTGCATTAGGAGTAGACAACCACCATTATATATATATATATATATATATATATATATATATATATATATATATATATATATATATATATATATATATATATATATATATAGATAGATAGATAGATAGATATGTATGTATCGGTGTCTTTTTGCTGAAGCACTACTAAACGGAGATGTAAACACACAAACACCGGTTGTCAAGCGGTGGTTGAGGAGAAATACAGACACATAGATATACACACCTATACGACGGGTTTCTTCCAGTTTGTGTCTACCGATCTACTTATAAGCCGTTGGTCAGTTAAAGGCTAAAGTTGAATATACTTGCTCAAGATTCCATGCGCAACGGAACTGAACTTGGAACCATTTAGTTGGGAGGCAAACTGCTTACTACACAGCCACACCTGCGCTGTATATGTAAGTTGTATGTCAAAGATCATAGTCTATATGCGTATGTATATGTATATAGATAGATAAATAGAATGATATAGATATACGTATATATATATATATACATGTACATATACATGAATATATATATATATATATATATATATATATATATATATATATATATATATATATATATATATATATATATATATATATATATATATTGACTGCGGCCATGATGGAGCACCGCCTTTAGTCGAGCAAATCGACCCCAGGACTTATTCTTTGTAAGCTTAGTACTTATTCCATCGGTCTCTTTTTGCCGAACTGCTAAGTTACGGCGACGTTAACACAACAGCATAGGATGTCAAGCGATGTTGGAGGAGACAAACGCATACACACAAACACACACACACACACGCACCCCCACATATATATGGGGCTTCTTTCAGTTTCCTTCTATAAAATCCACCCACAACATCCCGAGGCTATAATAGAAGACACTTGTCCGAGGTTCCACGCAGTGGGTCTAAACCTATAACCATGTGGTTGGTAAGCAAGTGACTTACCACACAGCCACTTTATATAAAGAGACAGAGAAAGAGAGACAAATGTCGAATTCACATTATTCTTTATTCAAAACACTACAATTGTTTCGACACATTTATACATCTTTAGCTCATAGGTGAGATGTTGCGCAAAAATTAGTTTACATCGAAGATGTAGATTGCACCTCCTCAGGTGATCGTCAAAATAGCTTCTTCGCTAGATCCTCTCGGCATTTTACTCGATTTGATAACGTATACCTGGGTATATTTACATACAAATATTTCTGTGTGTGTATGTATATGTGTGTGTGTGTGTGTGTGTGTGTGTGTGTGTGTGTGTGTGTGTGTACACGAATATTTGCCGCTAGGTTTACAGAGTTTAGTAGATATCTGTGCCAATCAAAGCATCTATGTATTGTTAGGAACTCAGAGTATTATAAATATGTATTACTATGCACAATATGTACTTACAAGCAGGGAAATGATTTGAGCTGCGGACCACCCCTTCTCGGGTTACATATTTGCAGCTGGCATAATAAATATTTAATGTGTGTTAAGTGGTAAAATGTAATATTTCAAGAGAAACTGTTCATAGCCAGAAATCCATTAGGAAAGCCAGGTTGTTGCCTGCAGGCGTTTAATTATTGTAATGTGAGAGAATTGATGCGTCGTGGAGATGTGATCAACGAATAAAAGTTGACAGCCAAATATGGACGGAATCACTGCTACAACATCAACAATAAAAACGACATCAACAAGAGTAAAGCTATGAACAATAACAATTACAAGAACATCGAAGATTTCAAATTCTACAACAATTACAATAAAAACAGGATAACAAGCGGGGAAACGAAAGAAACACCAAGTTACAGCAGGAAGCACACTCACAACAACAACAACAACAGTAGCAGCAACAACACTAATAGTTATTGCAGCTACAACACCAGCAACAAGAACAGCAACTATATAGCGGTGACAACAACGTCAATAAGAACAACATTAACACCAATAATAACAACAAAAAACAAAAGTACGTTAAGTCGTAACTGTTATGTGAACAACATCAACTCTGACAACTTCTACTATAATAATAACAACAAGAATGTTGCTGCAATATCAACAACAACAACAACAGCAATAACAACTTAGAAAATAGCATCATCCACAATTATAGAATTCATCATTTCTATAATTCCAACAACATCATCAGTGTTCAATTGGTACTTAATTTATCGACCCCGAAACGATGAAAGGCAAATTTGACCTCGGCGAAATTTGAATAGTAATAAAAATAATAATAATTATAATAATAATAACTTTAATAATAATCTTTTCTGCTATAGGCACAAGGCCTTGAAATTTTGAGGGAGGGGCCCAGTCGATTAGATCGACTCCAGTATACAACTGGTACTTCATTTATCGCCCCCTGAAGGGATGAAACGCAAAGTAAACCTATGTGTAATACTACTACTACTACTACTACTACTACTACTACTACTACTGATGGTGATGAAGATGATAATAATAATAATAATAGAAACTACACCCCAAAAGCGATACCGACAGGCTGTATGTGCCTAGAAGCTGGGGTGGAAATCTGTGTTGCCAACGAGAAGGACAGTCTAGGATGATGCATCAAACAGCAGAGTGAATCCTTCGTTGCCGTTGTTAGAATCCCTACCGAAAATGTGACGCACCCACAAACATTTCAGAAACAAGATGAAGAGAGAGAGAGTAAACAACTTGACAAAAACTCCAATATTAACATCATCGACAACACACCAACATAATCACAAACAACAACACGAACACCACTAACAACAACACGGACAACAACACGATATAGCAATACTAAGAATAATAATATCAGCATTAAGTGTGAAAATAAACATCAACAACCGCTGCTTAACAAGGGCTGCCCCTATGCGTTACTCCAAATGCTAGAAATAACAGCTAAAACTCTCTCAAATGATATCCAACACTCTTTATAGTACTGATCCGGGGGTTAAGTGGTGACAGCATGATTAACAATTAACGTAAGAGAGTATCAATAATGTAAACATCATCAATCATAAGAAACACCACCAGCAGCAGCAGTAACAACAACAACATTGACAACGACAGCAGACAGTCACAATGTATGTACGTGATCAACGAGACTTATATGTCTCCGTTCGATTTTCTGGAGACAGCAACGCCATATCCTTAAAATCACAAATAAAAAACAAAAACACCTTCGCCATCGACAGTAACATTACAAATAACAGCTTAAGTTACGACATCAGTAATAACATTATTGTTACTAGAAGTAACTCGATCACCAACTGCAGTATGAACAACGATATTACTAGTTATCTATTCTGGCTGTGATTTCAAACTGCATCCGGTTAGTGGATGCTGGTTCGGGAGTTCTAGTTTTCGAAAAGTGTGGTACTACTTCGTAGCTACTATCGTTCACTCACCTCGGAGTAGTGGCATCTGTCGAGGCCCCAACTACGGGCTAATTAACAGGTCGTGGAATTAACTCACGAAAAGTTTACTTACAGGCACTTCAAAAGGCTCCAGCGCAGATGTGGGGCCTCGTGGGTAAGTGGTTAGGGTGTTGGACTTCGATTCCTGGTTTCGAGTCCTGGACCAGGTGAAGCGTTGTGCTCTTAAGAAAAACACTTCATTTCATGTTGCATGAGTCCACCCTGTTGTTAAAAATGAGTAATCCTGCGACGGACCGATGGACAGGTGGAGAATATATACGCTATGAAACCGGGAAACCGGCCCTTAATCGTCGGTAAAAGTAATGTAAAGGTAAAGGTGTGTGTGTTACGTCCCATAATTTAGCAGTTCGGCATAAGTAACCGATAGAATAAGTTCCGGACTTTAAAATAATGTACTGTGGTAGAATCGTTCGGCTATGGTTCCTCAAGGCGTTGCCCCAGTATGGCTGCAGTCTAATGGAAGAAACAACTAGAAAATAAAACACTATTGCTTTGCTGTTTACACAATTTAATGAATCTATTCATTATCGAATTATATTATCGATATCTCCCACAAGAAACACCTTTCTAAATTATGATTTGAAAAAAAGTATTTGTTTCATTATTAGATTCAATTAAAAGACAGCGGGCTGGCAGAAACGTTAGCACGCCGGGCGAAACGCTTAGTGTTATTTCCTCCCTTGTTACGTTCTGAGTTCAAATTACGCCGAGGTGGACTTTGCCTTTCATCCTTTCGAGGTCGATAAATTAAGTACCAGTTAAGTACTGGGGTCGATCTAATCGACTTAATCCCTTTGTCTGTCTTTGTTTGTCCCCTCTGTTTAGCCCCTTGAAGGCAATAAAAAAATAAGAAAATGCGGACAATCTAAAAGAAGATAGAAATTGATTCAGTCGTGTACGTAATGGTTTCAAATTTTGGCCCAAGGCCAGAAATTTGGGGGTTGTGGGTTACATTGACCGCAGTGTTCAATTGGTTCTTAAATTATCGATCCCGAAAGGATAAATAGTAAAGCCGACCTCGGCGGAATTTGAACTGAGGACGTAAAGTCGGAAGAAATGCCGCTAAGCGTCTTTTCGGAGCAGTAACTATTCAGCCAGCTCGCTCACTTCAGAAAGGTATAAAACAAAAGCTGGCCCCTATATTCTTGCTGGAAATGCTGCGTTTCGTTTTATATTGTGAATTTTAGGATGGCATTTTTCCACAATAAAAAGAAAATGGTTGCAGCTACAGTGCTGATGCCACAAGTATTCAATCACAACTGACTGTTTTATGTGCAATGCAAAAGAACTCGAGGGGACGAATATATAAGAGAAGAAAAAACAAATCAAAATGATACGATTAATTTTGGGCTGAATAAATAATGTCGAAATTCACGTGGAAACATAAGTATCCGATCTGATTAGATTGATGACCTGCATGCTGAGTGGATGAGGAATCGCAGCATATTGAGACAAGAAGTGGTAGATCTCTAACTTGTCAGCTTGATGGCAATGGCACTCCCAAGAGCTCAGAGTGTGTTTTCTGTGTGTGTCTCTCTCAACAAAACCGTTGTCGACGTAGCGGTAAGTAAATATAAGACAACGTAGGGGTATCAATCACCGATGATGTATGGTTAGTGATTAGGTGACTCGTGATTCCAATTTCAACCGATGAGGGTCCCGTTAGCACCCAGCTCGGCGGCAATAGTTAACGTCGTTACTGCTGCTTACTTCTGTTGCTATAGACAATGATGATGTTAACGATGATGATGACGATGATGATGATGATGATGATGATGATGATGATGATGAGGTGATGATGATGATGACGACGACGACGAGCATGATGAATGATTGATGATGATTAAAGAAATGGGGTTAAGAAAAAACAAGCAAACAATTAAATAAAGGGAATTAATGAGTGAAACCGAATGATTGATTGAAAAACTAAATTCTATTGGTTAAAAGTTTGCAAATGTAACTCCACTCCCACCAGCACCACCATCACCGCCACCTCACATTCCTCTACTACTACTACTACTACTACTGCCTGCTGCGGCTGCTACTACAACTACTACAACTACTACTACTAACAACAGCAATAATAGGCATCATCATCATCACCACCACCACCACCACCACCACCACCACCACCATCATCATCATCATCATCATCATCATCGTTATGTTCCTATATATCTGCCACAAGTGCCCACGCAGCCATACGAAGTCTTCCTATCTGCAAAAAGGGGTTCGTGACATGTAAAGATGTATACATACGCATACACACGCTTACATGTATACATACACTCAGACACGTATATCTATACACACAAATATATATATATATATATATATATCATCTATTTATACATTTTGTACAATTTCTCCATTATATATATATATATATATATATATATATATATATATATATATATATATATATATATATATATATATATATATGTATATGTATATATATATATATATATATATATATATATATATATATATATATATATATATATATATATATATATATGTGTGTGTGTGTATAAGGCGAATACGGCAAATTATAAATTCTGGGTAAATCTCTACATTAGCCCCTCTCGAACCTATTATTCAATTGCGTTATTGCTTTGCAACACTATGCATTTTGATATAAATACGTAGGCATACATCCGGTAGTATATTGGATATTTATTATCCCTTAGATGGTTGTCTAATCTCCAACTCATACAGACATTTATATATATATATATATATATATATATATATATATATATATGTGTGTGTGTGTGTGTGTGTGTGTGTGTGTGTGTGTGTGTGTGTGTGTGTGTGTGTATGTATATGTATATATGTATGTATACATACATATCTATATATGAATGTATATATCTATATATATAAGCAGAGAGATAGAGAGAGAAAGAAAGAGATACAAATATCTATTTATCTGCCTTTATCTGTCTGCTGTCTCTATCTGTCTGTCTGTCTGTATGTGTGTGTATGTATATGTATACGTATGTATATACTTATACGAAGTAGGTTTCAGGTAAAACATTTACTAAAATGAATTAAAATTTGAAATAAAAATTAACAAGCTGTGAAAATACACAACTGAGTTATCACCAATATGCAGTTTGCACACACCAACACACACTCACACAAACACACACAAACACACACTCACCCACACACACTCTCATACACTCTATACATTCACATACACGCATACATATGCATACTTAAACACATTGTTGTATAAACTTCTGAGACTACAAACGAACGAGAAATGCATCTGAACATAAATAGTAAATCTCGTGAGAATAGGAAGGAACACATATTGAGAATGTCATCTCTTTGACACGTTCTTTCCATTATTTAATTGATTGTCTCATAAATTTTCGTGAAGGCCGTTTTTATATCTTCAACGAGAATCGCGCGCAGTCTCGCGGGAATCACACCTGTAAAATTTTAGCTCAAGCGTCTGCAGATGATGCATTGAGCTGTGGATTATAACAGGAACGTGTATTGATAACAGTCTTTGACGCAATTGCGATTATCAATAACACAAACAGGCGAACGAGGAGGCCTCTGTGTGAATATTCAGCCTGCTAGAAATAGCAGCGAAAGGTTCTTTTTTCATAACGTACCAACTTTGAAGAAAATATTGGTTTCAAATTTTGCCACAAATCCAGAAATTTCGAGAAATGTTTAAGTCGATGACATTGGTACCAGTGATCAAACAGATGACAAGCAAAATCAACCACGGCGCAATTTGAACTCAGAACATAAAAACGAACAAAATGGCGCTAAGCAATTTTTCTGGCGCGGTAACGTTTCTGTTAGCTTGCTGTGTTACTTTGAAAGAAAATTTTTGGGCACAAGACTGTATGTGTTTGAAAAAGAAACGCAACAAAATGAGGGTATGGCCATGGTTTGAATGCTTTTGCACATAGATCTTCTCGGTCATTATTGACATGGGGCTGAGGAACAGCCATAGCAAAATTGATGACGAAGAGAGTAGCAATAATAGCAGCAACTCTCAGAAATTGATGGAGCTCCATTGTGTCTGTGTGGTTTGTCAGAAATTGGAGCCAAGTCTCCACGAAATGACAGTATATCGTCACCAAATACCATGCAGTTTCCGAAATATAAAACACGTGACGTTTCAGAGCTGGAATCCTTAACTATGGATTTATTCTATCCGTACTGACCAAGGGTTAAAGACAAGCGACGACTCTTATGGTTCAATATGACTGGCTCTACGTGGTTGTTGAACCATTTAGAAATAGAGATAAAATTTCTCTCAAATAATATCAGAGATATTATTTATATATAGTTAGTGAATATATATATATATATATATATATATATATATATATATATATATATATATATATATATATATATATATATAAGACAGTGCATGTATACAATATAGTGTATATATATGAGCTAGCTATATATAAGATAGTATATAAGATAGCGTATGTATATAAGATATATATATATATATATATATATATATATATATATATATATATATACATATATATATATATATATATATATATATATATATACATATATATATATATATATATATATATATAAAATATATATAAAATATATATAAGATACTATTTTACTTTTTTACTTGTTTCAGTCATTTGACTGTGGCCATGCTGGAGCACCACCCTTAGTCGAGCAAATCAACTCGAGGACTTATTCTCTGTAAGCCTAATACCTATTCTATCGGCTTCTTTTGCCGAGCCGCTAAGTTACGGAGACGTAAACACACCAGCATCGGTTGTCGAGCGATGTTTGGTGGGGAGGAGGAATACAGACACACAAACATATACACACACATACATACATACATACATATATATATATATATATATATATATATATATATATATATATATAAGTATATACGACGGGCTTCTTTCAGTTTCCGTCTACCAAATCCACTCACACGTCTTTGGTCGCCCCGAAGCTATAGAAGACACCCATGTTGCCGCGCAGTGGGACTGAACCCGGAATCATGCGGTTCGTAAGCAAGCTACTTATCACACAACCACATAAAATAAGATATAAGATATACAAAGATGTAAGATAGTTTCTAGCGCTCTCCTGTAGAAGAGAGGCAAAAAACTTTTAAGAAACCCCTGTATTCTATGATATATTCATATATCTTAGAGCCTGCTAAGTTTCAAAAGTTATATCAAATTTTTCAATGTGAGAAACCAGATTATTTATTGTGATTATTTAGGTATAACCGCTGGCTTAGCATGTCACATATTTAATAATGGAAACTTGACATAAATTCTTCCGATGCAAATGCATACATATGCGTACGTAGAAAGCTATGTATGTGTGTGCACCCTTGCATATACTTACACACACACACACACACACACACACACACACACACACACACACACACACACACACACACACGAATAAATCTATATCTATCTAAGCATACACAAATACATATCTGTATATTTACTGGACGCATTTCTTTAATATAACAGAGAAATACACACACACGCATGCATATACATATATGCATATACAAATACATACATCCACGCACCCACATGCACACATTCGAGCACACGCATACATACGAATATACTATATGAATATATTTTGCGTTTTGTGTCTGTATTTTCGTCAATTCAAGATGACAAAAAAAGAACAAAATACGAATATTCTGAAATTCTTTCCCGCATCGCCATTCATCATGTCTCTGGATGCTAACTTCGTTAAAGGAACTTTCATATAAAGAAAAGGTTAAAAATTCCATAGAAAGATGAATTAATAATTTTTTTCCAGCAACTCTAGAAAGATTTGATCACAAAATTCGATCAACTCCTAGTAACAAACTCAAAGAGAAAAAGAAAATGGAAATTTTTTTTTCTTTCTTTCTTTCAGATTTCTATTTTTCGGCGAATACATTCGTAAAATGGTCCCGAAGCATTGTAATGAAGGTTAGGTATCACCACACAAGATCATCAACATCGTCTCCTTCAACACCAATATCAACCGCAAGCCTCTTAGAAAGGAAGAAATTAGATTTTTAATATTTCATTTTGTTGACGATTTTTCCAAATCAGCCAGAGAACAACGAGGTGAAAACTTTAAATATATAAGAGGTGTTATCGAAATATGAAGGTGTTCGGCATATATATATATATATATATATACACACATACATACATACATACATACATACATACATATATATATATATATATATATATATATATATATATATATATATATATATATATATGTATATATATATATGTATATATATATATGTATATATTATATGCGTGTGCACGTGTTTTTTTATAAATCGACAAAGCTATCCTCATGTGGAATTAGGAGCTCTCACCTACCTTCACTGTTTTTTTTTGTAACAATATATTTTATTGTTCTCGTCAAAGAAAGGTAACCTATTCGTAAAGCATTCCTTATAATCTTAGGTACTAAGTTCAAAACCTGCTTTGGAAAATTTGCCTTCCAAGGTGAGATAAGAATGAACCGAGTGGCCATGGATTGTCTCACACTTTGTACAACAAACCCTCTACATCCGATTTCGATTGGAAAAATGCTCCGCTTTTCAGCTTGTGTCTACACATTCCTCGAGAAGGTTTACATAACGGTGAATCTTTCCAGCCCAAGCGGCGTCCATGTTATCTTCGTGCGGAACCGTTAACTCGACCAGATTCACAATTTTCTTTCTTTCACACCACATTAAAATGTCCATTTTTTTCGTAACTGGGATGAGAAAGAGTCCCTGGCACCCTGGTAAATCTGCAGTCACCTCCCAATAGCCGTATATGTTAACACCTTCAATCAGTGTCTCCCTATATTCCTGAGGTATGTGCTGCATTGCGTATTTTTGCTTTTGTTGGTGTTGGAGAAGTACAGGCTCTTCTCGTTACTGTATTGCATCAGTATGTTTTGAGTCGTTGTTATATTAGTGTTTGTATTGTGTGTTGTATGTGTGATGTGAACTGTGTCATTCTGTTGTGGATCATTCCTGTAAAATACACATTGTGGGGATTGTTTATTTCATGCGATATTTACTGTATGGAGCGTGTCGCGTTTGTGGATCGTTTTATTTCGGTTGTGGATCGTTTATTTCGTGTTTGTGGATCGTTTTAATTCGAGCAATCCCTCGACTATCGCGGGTGTTACGTTCCAAACCGCCCCCGCGATACGTCAAAATCCGCAAAGAATATCCAATTATTATTACACTAGTGTTTTTTCATTGCATTACCAATTGCAATAAAAAATATTTTACCATTAATTTATATAGCAATAAGAAAATGGAGGGGAAATTGGTGGTATTCATCAACTTGCAGACATTGTATTGTGTCAATTTATATGTTTATTTGTTTACTAAAAGGACAGTGATAACAATATACAAACATATGTGACATATTATGTCCTATCAGTAATTAAAAAGGACATCTAGTGACCGAAAATGGGACAATGACTTACAGCTGTTTCAGTCCAGCGGTGACATGCCTCATTCTATCTATATCACTCCAGTAGACTGAAGTAATTGATAGATGAAATGGATGAAGTAGAGGTACATGGATGATTCTCTAGGCCTCTTCAGAGATTTTATAAAGTTCATGAACATCGGCTCACTATGAATAAAATGCCTTTTTTCTTTCTTTCTTCGTTCTTTTTTCCCCTATTTATTTTTCATTCTTTCTTTCTTTCTTTTGATTCCTTATTTTTCTCTCCGTTTCTTCTGTTTCTCTTTCT
>NC_142931.1:144195366-144210366 GCF_046866305.1 Octopus bimaculoides
CACACACACACACACACACACATACACACATATCATATGTGGTTAAATTGATCGTTAAAGGTGACGAGTGAAATCACAGTGAAATCAATATTATGTATAAGTTTTAGTCGGTTAAATACGGTAGAACCTCGCAGTACGAGTGCCCCATTGTACGAATAATTTGCTGTACGAGCCGAGACTCGTGTGAATTTTTGATTTACAGTACGAGCACACAGATTGTGTCGTATTTAAAGTAATTCAGTTAAATAAAACCAGTTTACATATTTCTTTTGCATTCTCCTTTTTATAATTGTCATTTTACTTCTAACAAAAACCTTTTTTGAGTGGTTTAGCGGGGCTGGAACGGATCATGTTTAGTTAATTTCAATGGAGATAATTGATATGTAAAACGGGTAAATCGTAAGACGAGAACGGTCATGGAACGAATTAAACTCGTACTGCGAGGTATCACTGTATATAGGATTTGGCCATCAATAAATGTCGGTTAATTTCTACAAGTTGATCAGCAGTATTCTTTCATTCTTTTATTCATTTGAGCTATTGGACTCCGGCCATGCTGGGGCACAGCATGTTGTCCATCTTGCTAACGATTCCTCTAACTCGCCGCCTTAAGGCCATGGAACCATGATATTATTATTAACTTACATCTAAACCGATATATCTTGCATACTGTTTTTTTTTTTGTTATGAAGCGGGCCCTAATAGAATAGTAAAATTTTGATCTAGTTCCTATCATATATGAAATCTTTATAATCGACAATATAAAGATGAAGGCAAATGCAAAGAATTACGGGGTAAATCTTTGTGGATGCCACATGTGTGTGTATGTAAGTGAAAACAATTACACATTGGTGTGCAGATGGAATTCATGTAGTATTTTAATTCATCAGAATGTGGCAAAAAGAGACTTGACGGATGAGCAAATGTGCTTCATAAATTACTGTAATATATTAAATCTGTCTTCATACATGTCTTTAAAGTAATATTTTTCTTGTGGCCCAAACGGTTAAAACCACACCATCTTGTGGGTGCCCTGTGTTAAAGCTCAGAACGATTAACCGAAGAGATCCACTGATATTTTCTGGTGATGGCCGTATGTGTTTGATATACTAGGAAGAATAAATTCGAAGGTTTATAACTGTAATATATATACACCGGTATATCTTGTTGCAGTGGAGGCACAATGGCCCAGTGGTTAGGGCAGCGGACTCGCGGTCATAAGATCGCGGTTTCGATTCCCAGACTGCGCGTTGTGAGTGTTTATTGAGCGAAAACACCTAAAGCTCCACGAGGCTCCGGCAGGGGATGGTGGCGAACCCTGCTATACTCTTTCACCACAACTTTCTCTCACTCTTACTTCCTGTTTCTGTTGTGCCTGTAATTCAAAGGGTCAGCCTTGTCACACTGTGTCACGCTGAATATCCCCGAGAACTATGTTGAGGGTACACGTGTCTGTGGAGTGCTCAGCCACTTGCACGTTAATTTCACGAGCAGGCTGTTCGGTTGATCGGATCAACTGGAACCCTCAACATCATAAGCGACGGAGTGCCAACAATCTTGTTGCATGGGAAACAGTTTGTTGCTTGAACCAAACCGAATATTGCACTTCTAATATCGTAAACACTCATACATACTCATCTGTATCCTTCTATGTATATGAATGTTTGTGTGTGTGTGTGTGTGTGTGTGTGTGTGTTCGCCATTGAAAGAAAAGCAAATTCTGTAAGTAAACGTAAACAAATACAATTAATATTTATGTAGTAACTGTGTTTTGGTAAAGCAGTGATAGTGAGAGCATGTAACCAGGAACCGGATTACAGACGTTTCGAATCGCATTAGACTCCCTTGAGACTTTACGAGACAAACTATTTTTACCACGCATTATCTATCTATATATTTACCTACCAAGTTAGGTATATTTACAAACATGCATGCATACCTGTGTACACACACACACACACACATGTGTATGTATATGTGTATGTGTGTGTGTGTGTGTGTGTGTGTGTGTGTGCATGTGTGTAATGATAGATAGATAGGTTTAAATATTTTATGACTCACATATTTCACGGAGTGCATTATTAAAGTACAGTAAATATGAATTTGGTATGAAATGACAAAAAAATGATTAATTTAATAAATAAATAAATTAAAACCACTAAAACAATAAGTGGAATATTTCTAATATAATCAGGTCCAATTCCACTTTACAATTGTTCTTGAAATGGTTTACAAAGCAGACTGCAAAAACTAATGACGGTGATGTGGAAGGAGTGAATGAGTGTGTTTGTTAAGAAGTATTTAACGAAGTGCAGTTTCTATAGAAGTTTAGATCTATCTATCTATCTATCTATCTATCTATCTATCTATCTATCTATCTATCTATCTATCTGTCTGTCTGTCTGTCTGTCTGTCTGTCTGTCTGTCTGTCTATCTATCTATATATCTATCTATCTACCTACCTACCTACCTACCTACCTATCTACGTACGTACGTACGTATTTATGTATGTATGTATGTATGTATGTGTGTGTGTGTATGTATGCATGTATGTATGTATGTATGTATCTATCTATCCATCTATCTATCTATTCGGTTTATATTTCCCTAATGTGAGGAAAATACTGAAGTAGATATAATCAGCTCTTTCCCTCCACCCCATTATTATTATTATCATCATCATCATTATTATTATTATTATTATTATTCAGTAGTTTTATTTTTATAACGTGCTTTCACTTCACTACCGAGCGCAGCTCTGTGCGCCTTGGGTATGTGCTGTGGTTTGCTGTGGTGCTCTTATGTTTACTGTATTGAAAGTGTTTTGCGTAGAATGTGTGCAGTACCCAGTAGTGCAATTTTCTGTATGTTATATATATTTGTAAGTCCTGGTGTTTTTGTTATGTATTTGTCTGAATATTTTTTTATTATACCTAAGGCACCTACTATGATAGGAATTGTTTCTGTTTTTAGATTCCACATTCGAGTTATCTCTATTTCCAGGTCTTTGTATTTTGAAAGTTTTTCCATTTCTTTTAGAGAAACGTTGTCATCTGCTGGTATTGAAACATCAATTAGAAGGCATTTTTTTCCTTCATGATCTTTGACAACTATATCTGGTCTATTCGCCTTAATTTCTCTATCTGTGTGTATTTTATTATTATTATTATTATTATTATTATTATTATTATTATTATTATTATTATCATTATTATTATTATTATTATTATTATTATTATTATTATTATTATTATTGAGTGAGAGAGCAGTGCATGCCATCGAAGTGACACTGGGATACAAATATACGAAGCCCAAAATACACGTCATGATGACCCGTCTGAAATCAGTACACCAGACGCATGCATCACAACCATATGTGCGCGACATGGTGATCTTGTATCAAGATAAATAGCGCATGATCTTGAGGTGGGGGTCCAGTTAGAATTTTCTCCAAGTCGAATAGCCCATCCTACTCAAAAGGTCCCTGAATAAGGATTGTTTAAGGATGTTGAACGAAACACCCATGTTTCCAAAGGTGAATTATTAAAAGCCCAAAGAATTCCTCTCAACACATGGCTATGATGCTCCCCCACTACTTCTGCTCATGATAAGAGATGCACATATCGTCAGCCACCAAGGGACATGCTCAACTGGTTAAGGTCAAACAACTGACAAGCAAATCTGTGGTATTAAGCAGAATATTTGCTGTAACCCATCTTTTATACCAAGACAAAACAATATACATGACAGTACCTCCAATCAATTAAGATCAGAAGCCACGAGAGCCACTGCCAGGTACTCCATCAGGGCATTTATGATTATTATTATTATTATTATTATTATTATTATTATTATTATTATTATTATTATTATCTTCATTATTATTATCATTATTATTATTATTATTATTATTATTATTATTATTATTATTATTATTATTATTATTATTATTATTATTATTATTACTATTATTATTATTATTATTCAGTAGTTTTATTTTTATAACGTGCTTTCACTTCACTACCGAGCGCAGCTCTGTGCACCTTAGGTATGTGCTGTGGTTTGCTGTGGTGCTCTTATGTTTACTGTATTGAAAGTGTTTTGCGTAGGATGTGTGCAGTACCCAGTAGTGCAATTTTCTGTATGTTATATATATTTGTAAGTCCTGCTATTTTTGTTATGTATTTGTCTGAATATTTTTTTATTATACCTAAGGCACCTACTATGATAGGAATTGTTTCTGTTTTTAGATTCCACATTCGAGTTATCTCTATTTCCAGGTCTTTGTATTTTGAAAGTTTTTCCATTTCTTTTAGAGAAACGTTGTCTATTATTATCATTATTATTATTATCATTATTATTATTATCATTATTAATATTATTATTATTATTTTTAATGATATGGATAATTTGGAAATAAATTTACGAGAGTTCGTTTAGAATGCAAACACATAGACATCGTGCATAAAATAAAATGTTTTCTTTCAGACTGAAGAATAGCTGAAGTGATCATAGTTGTTCTTTACCAGATGAAGAGTGCTTAGTTAATTCATTTAAGAGAGAGAGAGAGAGAGAGAGAAAGCTGGATGGAAATAGGAAAAGAATGAAAAAGAAGAAGAGAAAGCGGGAGAGGAACACAGAGAGAGAGAGAGAGAGAGAGAGTGTGTGTATGTAACTTAAATATACCACAAAATACGATGAACAACAGACATTACTTTTGCTTATTTACATGTAAAACATTCTTTAACAAGTTTTAATTGATTAAAATACTGAAAAACTGTGTTTGTCGATAGTTTTGAAAGTTAAGTGTATACGTCTTTGTACTAAACATATATTTAGCGTCACTTTGCAAGTGCACTTATTTAAAATATATCTGTATATTTTTACTAAACAGACCTCGCTAATTTTAGATGCAATTTATCTACACATATATATTGTCTCTCTTATTCGATTAATTACTATGCTTCATCAATGAATCTAATGATATGCAAATGTGTAAAAGTTGTAGCAGACACTCGTAAGTAGCTGTAAAATAATATTTCTCCTTGTATAAGACGGTGTGCTGGCAGAATCGTTGGCAACGTGCTTAGTCGTATTTCGTCCGTCTTTACGGTCTGATTTCAAATTCCGCTGCGATCGGGCTTGCGTTTCATTGTTTTGGATCGATGAAAGAAGTACCAGTTAAATAGTCGAATCACCCATCCTCCGTAATTGCTGGCCTTGTGCCAAAATTTGAGACCAATATTTTTCCTTGCTTTTTTTAAGGAGAAAAAAGCGAAGTAAAATTGACCAGGGGGTATCAAATCATATTGTTGTTTTAATCGATTTGTTCAGTAGGAAGAGTGAAGTAGGGAGAAAGAAAGAGAGAGAGAGAGAGATTATGAGAGAAAGATTAACAGAGAGATATATAAAGGGAAAAATATATATTGAAGGGAGCGTCAATTTATCGAACGAGGTTATACGTGTGCAAATCGAAAATATAAAAAAAGAGAAAACAGCAAACGTCAATCCGTTGTGCAGTGTGTCTATATTAGATTGACGATCATCGAAAGATTTTAGATGGAAAAGCAAAAGAGGAAATGACGTTTCGAGAATAGCTCTTCGTAAGAAGGAGGAAAATTCCCAGAGAGAAGAACAAAGAGAAAGCAGGTATCTCGTTACATGGCGAAAAAATAAGTGACCGGAAGTTGAAGAGAAATAGAGAACGTGGTTTTTGAAGGAAGGAGAGTGCAAAAATGGCAATTCAGAGTGTGTGTGTGTGTTTGTGTCTGAGAGCATTTAGAGTGTATACGTTTTTATGTGAATGTGTGGTAGTTGCAAGGAGCATGCTTGTATATTGGGGATTACTGGGATGGATGGTACTATTTGTATGCGTCGGTTCGTTAAATACACGTAGTACATAAGTAAATACAGCCTCAATGCCTTAGCAAAAATATGCGTGCGTAAGTACGTGCAGGTATGAGTTTGCGTATTTTTGTAGCAATTAGATTCTGGCAAAACCATCTACTGTCAAACCACATTCACTAAAAGTTAATTTCATTTGGTATTAAAAGATTTGGTCACACAGCAACATCGTGTTCATTGAGAGCTTCTGTGCAACGATTTGAAAAAGTAAGGAATTACAAGTTCTAAAAACGACATCCCTTATCTTTTGTTTTCTGTTCATTTGCTCTCCCTTCGTGTTGATCTCAAGTAAATGCGCGCATCAGAACAGAAATGTGTGTGTGCACGTTTAACAAGAGCGCATTCGTGGAAAACGAGGAAGAAGAAGAAGAAGAAGAAGAAGAAGAAGAAGAAGAAGAAGAAGAAGAAGAAGAAGAAGAAGAAGAAGAAGAAGAAGAAGAAGAAGAAGAAGAAGAAGAAGAAGAAGAAGGAGGCAGAAGAAGAACAAGTACAATAGCAAAAGCTATAACAACAATGGTAAACACCAAATGAAATGGTATCGACCCAGAAAGAGTGAAATCAAATTTAGATTCAGGAGGATTTGAACTTGGAGATCAAAGAGGATGAAGGAGTACGGCAACGGTTCCTAACTTCATGTTCACGCAGACACACACACAACACACACACATACACACACATCTGTGTACGTATATGTATGTATGTTTATATACACACACACACATATATATATATATGTATATATATGTATATATATATATATATAAATACATATATATGTCTTTCTACATACGTGCATACTTACACATGCAGACATACATATACATAGATACATACACATATATACATATATATATATATATATATATATATATATATATATATATATATATATATATATATATATATATATATATATATATATATATATATATGAGTAGATAGATAGATAGATAGATAGATAGATAGAATGGGATCAGAGAGATAAAGCGGGATCGATATATATATAGATAGATTCATAGAAGAGAGAATGAGAGAGAGAGGTAGAGAAGGAGAGATGTCGCTTAACAAAGCTAATATCATTTATTTCAGCAAATATGAAACGAGATTTAAAATACGATTGTTTGCATGGATATGTTAATAAAACATATTTGCGTGCTTGTTTGTCGGTATGTTTGAATTGGTGGCTCTGCTGTTACTGCACTACGCGCAACACGATACATACATACATACATACATACATACAAACATATATACATATATATATATATATATATATATATATATATATATATATATATATATATATATATATATATATATATATATATATATAAATATATATATATATATATATAATATATATAAATATATATATATATATATATGCATATATATATGTATATATATATGTATATATATGTATATATATATATATATATATATATATATATATATATATATATATATATACATACATACATATATATATGTATATATATGCATATATATATATATATATATATATATATATATATATATATATATATGTATATATATGCATATATATATGTATATATATACACACATACACACATACGCACTTATATATATGTGTATATATATACATACATATGGCATATATATATATGTATATGTATATTTATATATATATATATATATATATATATATATATATATATATATATATATATGTAAAGACAGATAGATAGAGAGAGAGATATAAATAGATAGATAGATAGATGCAAAAATATGTGTATTTTGAGATATCTTTGTGTGCGTGCGCATGTATTCGCTCAAGAGTATGTATTCTGTAGGTGTGAATGTATGTAAGCCAGCCTGTGTGTGTGTGTGTGCGTGCGTCTGTATGGCGGTGTACTCTACACCTTTGATCGTGCGGCTTACAACTTCTCCACATTCCCCAACAGTGATATTATTGCTGCGAAATTTGAAATAAAAGGAATCGAGTTTAAAGTTGTTTAGTTTAGCGAGCTGTAATTAAAACGTATACGGTAATAACGGTAACAGCGAGAACATTAGATACCACAACATCAACAACAACAACAACAACAATAAGAACAACAACAATGGCATCTACTACTACTACTACTACTACTACTACTACTACTACTACTACTACTACTGCTGCTACTGCTGCTGTTGCTGCTGCTACTGCTGCTACTGCTGGTGTTATTGCAAACAAGCAGATCTCAATCAACAATTAACTGCACAGACGTCAGCAACATTATCAACAACTACAAGACCGTCAACAACAACAACAACAACAACAACAACAACAACAATCAGATAACAGATAGAAATTATACCGAAATTACAGCAACAATAGTAACAACTGGAATAGCACCAATGACAAAAAGCACAGTATCAATATTTACAACGCCAAATTACATGCAACAACTACAACAACAAAAGCGCTGATAACAACATCAGCAACAACAAGAGAAGTGATAAGAACAATGGCTGGATCAGAAATAAATACAAACAACAACAACAACAGCGACAATAACAACAACAACACGAATAATTAAAGTAACTGGAGGTGGAACATCAACAACTAGCACAGCGCGATCAACATTGTGAACAAGCACGACGAAAATAACGTCGAAAACCAAAAGCACAAAATCAACAGAAGCGAGAACAGCGCCACCTGCATCAACTTCACCACAGCACAGTAACAACGACGGAGATGATCGATTAAAAGAGGATTGTGGCTGGGTCTTAAAGAAGATCAATTCCGAGCATCATGGTTCTAGGTTCGATTACATCTTATCACGACTTCTGATATGAACTTGATAAATGGAAATCGTGCGAGAGACTGTTGGAACGTTCTATATATCTCTATCTATCTATCTATCTACCTGTCTGTCTACCTCTGTCTACCTGTCTGTCAGTCATTCAATCTCTCACTCTCTCTCCCTGAATATATATATATATTTGCACTGTCTCTCGGTTAATTTCCTCTTATTAATTTTCTGTTGAAGAGCGTAGGCTCGAAACGTACAAGGCTTTTTCATTCTTCCCGAGCGTCAAAGTAATACACCTGCTTTTTGTTAATACACCTGTCTTTGTCTTTTGTTTTTCGATAAATTTCAACTACATATACATACATATATACATATATATGTATATATATATATATATATATATATATATATATATATATATATATATATATATATATATATATATATATATATATATATATATATATATATATATATATATATATATTTATTTATTTATTTATGTGTTTCAGCCAAGTGGCTGCGGTCATGCTGGTGCACCACCGTGATTTTCACGTTCCTTGCATGGCTCTTCTCCCCCACCTGACATGGTCCAATCAAGAGTTTTGATGGCACATCTGGTGTATAAGAGAATTTGACATAGCTGCCCTAAACTGCGTCTCATTACGAGCCATTGGTTCGTCTGGTATCGTGAAGAGGAAAGCGTCAAGTTTTGTCTTGAAGACCTCCGCATCCATGTCTTGCATGTCTCTCAAATGTTTTGGCAGGGCATTGAAGAGCTGAGGTCCTCTGAAACCGAGGCTGCTGCAGTATCTCGTTCTTATGTGAGATGCAGTGGACGGTACCTTTGGCACCATGCAGTGGCGACCCGTGCGGGCATTCCTGTAGTACTTGATACCAAAGTTTGGCACCAGTCCTTCCAGTATTTTCCATATGTATATTATTACATATCTCTCCCGCCTGCGCTCCAGGGAGTAGAGACCTAGTGCCTTCAGTCGCTCCCTGTAGTTCATCTGTTGGACTGTGGCGATCTTTTTTGTATAGTGCCGCTGAATTGCCTCGAGTTCTGCTGTCCGCTTAACACTGTGTGGTGACCACAACTGAGAGCAATAGTCTAGGCGGCTCAGAACAAATGTCTTCCATAGAATCAACATGACTTTTTGATCCCTTGTACGGAAAGTCCTCAGTATCCACCCCGCCAGTTGTCTGCACCTTGCTGTCAACTTGATAATGTGCATGTGAAATGATGCATCACTACACATGTTGATGCCCAGATCTCTAACTGTTTGTGGTTCTGGGATTGCAGTACCTCCAGGCCCTGTGTATGCCAGTTGGGAGGTACTCATGGTCTTGTAGCGCAGTACTTGAAATTTTTTTGCATTAAACTGCATATTATTTTGCTCTGCCCACTCATATATTGCATTTAGGTCATTCTGCAGGCTTACAATATCATCAGGATTCTTTATTGCCTGAGATATCTTTTTGTCATCAGCATAGCTAGTGACAGTGGCTCTCCGAGTGACCGTGGGCATGTCCAGAAGGGCCACTATGAACAGTAGTGGCCCCAGAACAGTTCCCTGTGGAACACCGCTCAATATTTGTGTTTCCCTAGATAGTTCTCCATTGGCTGCAACTGTCTGACTTCTACCATTCAGGAAGTCATGCAGCCACTCTCCTAATTTACCAGCTATGCCAAGGTTTCGCAGCTTGTGACATATCAAGCCATGACCAACTTTGTCAAAGGCTTTTGCAAAGTCGAGATATATCACATCACCATTTGAATGGTCAAGTAGCTGCTTCAGGACCCAGTCATAATGCTGCAAGAGCTGCGTGAGGCAGCTTTTACCTGGACGGAAACCATGCTGGGTCTCATTCAGCAAGTCATTTTCTTCTAGGAACGCAATCAATCTCCTTCTGACAATTCGTTCCATGACTTTGCTAATATGTGAAGTTAGAGAGATGGGCCTGTAGTTTCCAGCCTCTGCTCTGCTTCCACCTTTATGGATAGGACATATGGTGCCTTCCTTCAGCTTTTTGGGAAGTTTACCATTTGCAAGGAAACTCTGGAAGAGTATCCGGAGTGGTCCTGCTAATTCTTGTTTACACGACTTTAAGAGGACAGCTGGGAAACCATCGGGGCCAGTTGCCGAATTTGAGCTCATTTCATTTATGGCAGCTATCACATCTTCCTCTTCAATGTCGATGTAGGTAATGGATGCAGTCCCCTTCTGCTGAGTGCTATTGACAAAGAAATCAGCTGGGTTCTTTATCTGCATGTGACTCAGAGGAGAGGTGAAGACACTCTTGAATTGTGTACTGAGCACTTCACTTATCCATGTGGGATCTGCAGTCAGTGAGCCATTAGGCAGGAACAGGGGTCCTATCTTATACTGCACCGTAGCAGTCTCCTTTGCAAATCTATAGAAAGCCTTGGGGTTTGTTTTTATATATATATATATATTTATATATATATATGTCTGTATGTATGTATAGATATATGTATGTGTACCAGAGTAAACGCATACATGTGAGAAAAGGTCAAGAAAAAATAGTACTCGAATACCGGAGGTAGAGTAATATGCTTTATTATTAAAGCTTGAAAAACATCATGTTTTTGTGATGTTTTTCCAGCTTTTATAATAAAGTATGTCTTTGTCTGTCAGTATATATATGTATGTATGCAAATATATATGCAAATGTATACATACATACATATGGCCTGTGCTACTTGCAAGCCTTCCGCTCATTATTAACTACACTTGACATTCGAAGATGGAACTAGAAACGTTTATTATCCCTTGCCAAGGATATTATTGAATTCATCAACAATGGAACTGCTAACTGCTATCATCTCTTGCTAGGGATCTCTTTAATTCTTCGCCCATGGAACTGCTAACCAGAATTATATTTTACTACGGATGCTCCTTGTGGAGGCGCAATGGCCCAGTGGTTAGCGTAGCGGACTCGCGGTCGGAGGATCGCGGTTTCAATTCCCAGACCGGGCATTGTGTTTGTTTATTGAGCGAAAACACCTAAAGCTCCACGAGGCTCCGGCAGGGTGTGACCCCTGTTGTACTCTTTCACCCCAACTCTTTCTTCCAGTTTCTTGAGTATCGCTGCAAGGGACTGGCGTCCCGTCCAGCTGGGGAGAACACATACGTCATAGAAACCGGGAAACCAGTCCCATGAGCCTGGCTAGGCTTTAAAAGGGTGCATAAGGATAAGGAAAGGATGCTCCTTAATTCTTTGATGAACAGATAAATACTAATATTCTTTATCAAGACGGATATTGGTTATCAGTCAAAATTTGTTATCAGACAAATATTTAAGATCCACCAATATCCATAGAGTATTTATAATGACCAATATTAGAAAATCGAATGAGAAAATGAATTTATAACTTCAATTTTCAAACCTTTCACCGTAATTCCCTTTAATGAATCTTACATAACTATGCAATAATTTCTGCAAAAACAGATATTTTATCACCTACTAAAGACTCGTTAGTTTCGCATATAGTGTGTACTATTCAGTGAGAAGAAGAAGAAGAAGAAGAAGAAGCCGTTACAGATGATGATAATGATAATGATGATGATGATGATGATGATGATGATGATGATGATGATGATGATGATGGTGATGATGATTAATAACATTAGCTTGTGATCGGAGTGACAGGAATATCCATGCGGTATTTATTCAGAACCGTTGCATTCCGAGTTCAAATCCGGGCAAAGACTACTTTGGTTTCCTCTGGCCGGGGGCGATACATGGTGTACCAGTAGAAGGTCGTTAACTGCTGGAAATATCAGACGTAGGACGATATACATTGCTATAATTTTCCGGCTGTTGCGTTCTGAGTTTCAATCACACAATCGACCACTTGGCTGGTAGGCATTAAACATCATCCGGGTTATCAGAACCACTTGGAAACTTGGATGACTTTAGCGTCATCAACTGAAAAATATGCGTTTAATGGGACCTGTTCTTTTTTGTGCCCTTCTATCTAACACGGAGGTCCCTTATATATCAGCAGGCTCTGACATTATTACCTGACGATTAAATAGTAAATAGCATTCTCATATATATTCATTCACAGCCGAACAAGAGTGACGAATACAAGTCTGGAAGTAAGTTTAATATTTTATATAATATTTTAACCCATCATTTTAAACTTAAAAATATAAACAAATCAATATACAATATCCTACTATGACACACAGACTTACAAAATCTAGACCACAAACAACAAATAGTTCATTTACTGAGCAAATAAAATCAGACCTACTATATATATATATATATATATATATATATATATATATATATATATATATATATATGTATATATATATATATATATATATATATATATATAATTTTATATGTATGTATATATACACAGACAAATAGATAGATAGATTGATTGATAGACAAATTGATAGATAGATGGATAGATAGATAGATAGATAGATAGATATTATTCGTTTTGTGTTTGCTATTGTCGATAAACATTTGTCATCTAATTTCAAAGAGAAATAGTTCGATTCCTCTCTATAAAACACCGAATATTTGTTCTCAGTTTTGAATTGGTTCTCCTACTGTTTGTGTGCTTGACATTGTTTCTACTGATTTAGTATTGTTTTATAAACAATGGGACACTAACAAACACACTTAAAGTACACATACACACACACACACATATATAAGAGCCTATATATACGCATGTGTGTGTGTCTCTCTCTCTTTATATATATATATATACATATACATATACACACGTGTGTCTATATATAGATGTGTATATATATATATATATATATATATATATATATATATATATATACACCCTTATTTATATACATATGTATGAATAAGTATATGTAAACAAATATATGTATGAACATGTGCATATATATTCTTATATATATATGTGCATACGTATATATATATATATATATATATATATATATACACACGCACTCACACACATATATACATATCTACACACACATACCTGCCTATAACATCTCAAAAGGCGTACACAAGGGCGCTGCACGCACATATACAAAATATACACATACATGCATATATATATATATATATATATATATATATATATATATATATATATATATATATATATATATATATATACATCTATTCATAAAGATATATGCATGCACATACACACGTGTGTTTGTGTGTGTCTTTGCGCATGTGTGTGTGAGTCAGTATGTATTTATATATAGTCTGTGTCATAAGTTCGATATATATAAACAGTAACACAAAATAACTTCAAACATACTCACACACTCACACACACACACACACACTTTTGTCTTCAGTATTTTCTTCAATGCTTTTATCTGAACTGAATCTCCGAAACTTTCCTTTCACCAAACTATTTCATCTTTTCCTTTTTTTTTTTTTATTTCTGTAATTTTTTTTTTTTATTAAACCACATATTTTATTTATTTATCTATTTCCCTTTATTCTTTACAGATTTATTTTCAATTTTCCATCTTTCAAACCAGAACTCCCACCCTCTCTCTCACCTCTCCCTCCTCTCTCTGTGTCTTCCTTCTCCTTATTATCCCTATATTCTTTCTTTCTCCAGCATTCTTTTGCTATTCGATTTTTCTGTTCCTTTTCATTACTGTTTACGATTTTCCTTTATTCTTCTGGTCATGAAATTACAATTCACATTTTTCTTGCTCTCTTTATTTCGTTCTTTTCTTTCATTTTTCTTTCTCCTCTTTCATTCCTTTCTTTCTCATATTTCCATATCTTAGGTCCCGAACAAGATTATATTTTCTCGACTAATTAACTTAGGACCCTTCCTAATTATATTCATTGGAATTAGAAGCAACGGTGTTTTAGACAACACATGGTCATGAATATGATTATATATATATATATATACATATATATATATATATATATATATATATATATCCAACATAGATATGTTCATACACGCATGCACCCATTCACACACTGACACACTTGTGTGTGCTTATAAATATATATGTTTTTCTATATGTGTATATATATATATATATATATATATATATATATATATATATATATATATACATAATTAAGGGATCAGCAAACAGTTGCTTCATATATATATATATATAAATATATATATATACACGTGTTATTTCTTTATTGCCCGCAAGGGGCTAAACATAGAGACGAACAAGGACAGACAAAGGGGTTAAGTCGATTAAATCGACCCCAGTGCGTAACTGGTACTTAATTTATCGACCCCGAAAGAATGAAAGGCAAAGTCGACCTCGGCGGA
>NC_142931.1:144215366-144225366 GCF_046866305.1 Octopus bimaculoides
TTTCCCTTTCATCCATTTGGGGTCAACAAATTAAGTACCAGTCATGTACTGGGGTCGATCTAATCGACTTGTCCCACCCCTTAAGTATCAGGGCTTTTGCCTTGGATAGAAAGGGTTATGTTTCTCAGATATCTCTATAGCTTTGAAAACATAATCTCGAATTATTTTCGATTTTCTGACGAAATTAACCTTCAACTTTCCGACACCAGGATTGGTTTCCTGTGCATATGTTCACATCATATACTACATGTGTATGTGCGCATGTACGTACGTCTCTATAGACATATATATATAAGTATGAGTCCCTTTGTTTATGTGTGTGTATGTACGCATGCGCCTATGCGTGTTTTGTGCGTATACTCAATTATCTGCTTATTGCAGTGACCGGTTTCCGAATGATGAGAATATTCTATAAATTTAATTAGATTACAGAGAAAAATGATGTCGATTGCAAATATTTAGATCAAATGGAGTTTATGGTTTTGAAAAAGAAAAAAAAAAAAACATTATTACAAAATAGAATTAAGTTTTTATTGTATTTTAATTTATTCTAAATTTCAATCATGAAATTAAAAATTATTTTATATTATCGGTGGAAATATTTTGTCTATTTTTTATAATTTGAATCTTTTGTTATATTTTTTTTATGCATAACCCTTTGAAAAAGTAAACTGGCATATCGCTGTGCATTACAATGTTTTGTATCACTTAATACATACATATATATATATATATATATATATATATATATATATATATATATATATATACACACACATACAATAATACATGTATAGATCTATTTGTATATATATGTGTCTGTATATATATATATATCTACATACATGTATATATATATATATATATATATGTGTGTGTGTGTGTATAGTTATATATATATATATATATATATATATATATATATATATATATAAAACTATAAATAAAGATATATAAATATGTGTATGTATATGAGTTTATACATATACATATGCATATATATAAACATTGAAAGAGGGAGTAAGTGAAACGAGAGACAGAGAGATAAGGAGAGACAGAGAGAGAGAGAGAGACACACAGAGAGAGAGCGAGAGACAGAGAGAGAGAGAGAGCGAAACGAGACAGAGAGAGTGGGAGAGAGGGAGAAAGAAAGGGATATCGTGTCATATTTTCTTTCGGAATAGATTGTTCACATTAAATTTTATTTCTGTGTTCGACACATAATGTTATATTCCAATGAGGTGTCTGGCATGCTGGAAGAGGATTGTGAGTAGGGCACTCCATAGCTATTCTTAAAGCATTTCTCTGGCACCCGCTTCAAATCCACGCTACGTCCGCTTCACTAATCTGCGGCGATCGGTAACCGACAGCATGATGAACAATTATGGACCACACTACTCCACTGTTTGTATGCATGTGACCAGGGACCACATATGAAATTGTATTCCAACCGAAACTCCGAACATGACCTCTACGCCTCAGAAGCGAACGACACTCTTGGTCATTGCTGTTACACATTTTCAGATTTGTTACGAAACCTTCTTGTCCCGACTCCTTTCTCTTCTTGCATTCACTTTCTTCTTTAAATGGAAGCAAAGCCATATTTTAAGAAAGAGATTGTTCGGCATATGTACGCCACTTCCAGCTCATGGAATTTGCAGTTGTTCTGAAAAATTTTGATATTCTTTTGGCAATCAAACACGTGATTTGATATTAGGGAAAATATCAATAATTGTCTGAGATTCTACTCAAGACTCAGAAAATGTGACGCCATCTGTGTCTTCGCAATGGGTGGTATTCAGAAATGTAGTATATGTATTGAGATTACACGAGTCTGCAAGACATATTAACGACATCTTTATGAAATTCAAACATTGCTCTCTTTATAAATCTGTTTACATTGGATAATATAAACTCACGGATAATATTTTTAGAAATAGAAGGCATGGTGTTTAGAGTCGGATAGATAGATAGATAGATAGATAGATAGATAGATAGATAGATAGATAGACAGACAGGCAGACAGACAGATAGATAGATGGATAGATAGATGTTTACACGCACGCAGACACACAAACACACATACATCACATGCGCACACACATCACGTGCGCACACACACAAATATAAGTTGTAGATTATCTCTGTACCTTCATGCTTCTGTGTATCGGACAAAAATTATTAAGAACCACCGTTTAAACGGCATGCGAAGAATTCTGGAGAAAATGTATCAGGATTTACTTAAGAAACGTCGATCTTATTGCTGAAGTTCACACTTATGTCTTACATGATTGAGCTGACTTAGGTTCATTGACGATCCAACTCTAAACACCATGCCTTCTTCTATTTCTAAAAATATTATATGTGAGCTTATATTATCCAATGTAAACAGATTTATAAAGAGAGCGATGTTTGAATTTAATAAAGATGCAGTTAATATGTCTTGCAGATGGAGCGACCATATATAGACTCGTGTAATCTCAATACATATACTACATTTCTGAATGCCACCCATTGCGAAGACACAGATTGAGAAATCCAAAGAATGAGAAACATATACAAATTATGTAACAGTAAACAGACATTTCAATTAAAAATTCAAATTACGGAAAAGGCGAAATTTAATAGATATAGATTATAGCGTACGTACAAATGTCTGAGGAAATGGATGCTATTTTCTCCAAGATTTCTAAGAGAACACACAACATCTATTAGTTTATTCAGTTCATTATAAAACATAAAAATAAAAATGTGTTTACATTCTGCACGGAAAAGTTCATTGAAATGCACAAGAATTGTAATCCTGAAGCTAATATTAGAAAAACAAACAAGACCAATATATATACCTATATATAAATGTGTATATATATATATATATATATATATATATATATATATATATATATATATATATATATATATATATATGTATGTATGTATACATATATACATACATATATATATACAGATATATATATATATATATATATATATATATATATAAGTACATATATACATATATGTATATATGTGTATAAGTACATACATATATATATTTATATATACATATTTATAAATATATATATATACATTTATATATAGGTATATATATATATGTGTGTGTGTGTGTGTGTGTATGTATGTATGTATGTATGTATGTATATATATACTTTTGTATGCACACATAGATATGTATATGCCTGCGCGTATGTATACACATACAAATATAACAAAGCGGTATTTAATATATATATATTCAGGTTGCAAACAGTGACGTGAAAAATTAATTATGTAACCGTCTGTATGCACGTAATGAGCGAAGATTTTACTAATTAATTGAGAGATAATTACTTAATTGTATTGGATCATTGACAGTCGGAAATCGCAGAAATATTTCATAAGACACAGACACACACAAACATACAAGCACACATAGAGACATACACACACCTCCTCTCCTCCACACCGATGAATATTTTAAATGGCTGTAGTAGATGTATTATAATTATCGCTGTACCCATATACAAAACACACTTTTGCATTGAACATATATAACTAACAACTATACGTCTAAGTCTCTCACACTTAATATACATGTGTGTGTGTATGTTTGTGTGTTTATTCGTGTTATGTTTATATATATATATATATATATATATATATATATATATATATATATATATATATATATATATATATATATATATACATATATATATATACATATATATATATATATATATATATATATATATATATATATATATATATATATATATATATATATATATATATAATATGATAATATTTACAGTAATATATATAATATATAATAATATATACAGTAATATATTTAATATATATATAATAAAATATGTGTGTTTGTATGTATAAGCGTGTGTGTATGGGTGGGTAGTTGGTAGCAGGTGCGTGTATCATTATAAAGTTTAATTTATATTTTACATTTTAATTGATACAATAGGGAGCTTGGTGCGTTGTTGAAAATTACTATGATATCCAACACCACAATAGATTCATATAAGAAGCGTATATTTTCATATTGTATGTACACCGCATTAACGTGTTCCTATTGGATGAAGTGAATATCGTTTTATCTGTTTATTTATCCATCTCTCTGTTTATTCGATTATTGGTGTGTTAGCGGTTACGACAATAAGGTTTTCATTTCTTCCAGTTTAACTGAGCAGCCTGCTCGTGAGATTAACGTGCAATTGGCTGAGCACTCTGAGCAGACACATGCGTCGTTAACATAGTTCTCAGAAAGATTCAGAAAGACGCACAAGGCGATAATGCTAGCATACTGAAATACAAGAAATATTCACTTTTTGTCAGTTAAGTTGACTGGAGCAAAGTAAATGTGTTTTAAATACACATTGCAATACGTATACTCCCACTCATTGTGAACTCGTAATAGCACTTCTGGTGACACGTGTGCAAAGAGGTTGGTGATGCGCTCCTTCAAATGGTTTATGTCTTTTATCTTTTGGTGATACACAATGCCTTTCAAATGTCCCCCAAAAATAGAACTAAAGAGGGGTCAGATCAGGGGATCGATAAGCTGTTTCTTAATAAAAAATAAAATTTCTCTATGTATGGAGACTTTTGAATCACACTGTATATATATATATATATATATATATATATATTTATATATATATATATATATATATATATGCGTCATGGTAGATCGTTAACCACTGACCATATTTTTTTCTGTCCTTTTTTCTCTCCTTGTTTCTTTCTGTGTTCCCTTCTGTGGATGAGCATAGGCTCGAAATGTTAAAGACTATTTCAATTCCCGAGTATTATACTAATACATCTGTTTGTTTTCTACTCCACCTGTCCTCGTCTCTACTCCACCTGTCCTCGTCTCTGTGAATTCTCCCTATATATATATATATATATATATATATATATATGAAAGTCGGGGAAATTTCTTTCCAACTTAAGCTACGAGACAAGAATATGGAAAGCTCGCCACATCACTAGTACCGACAGCCCCCGACGCTAACAACACCACCACCACTATTATCATTACCGTCGTAACCGCCATTAAAGGCTTTCTATTACACTGACCTATAGACAGAAGATTTGAAGATTTACAGTTATATAATAACATGGATGAGTTCGAAAATGTCGAACCAGTTTGATCATTGTCTGCTCTAGAATGTTGCGTCAGTCAACTGCAATAGAATATAAGGAAAATTGTCCAGAAGCTATCGATTCATTGATCCTGTAACATTCCTAACAAACAATAAAAGAAAAAAACATCAGCGACATCACGTAGCCCCTACATACTCTCATATTGTGTGGGGTTGTTTATTGTATTAACGTGTATATGAACGCTATCCTGTACTGTGCATTACTAGCAAGCTACAATGTGGGCGCGTTTCTCTGTGTGCAAACGTATAAGTATATATATACGGGTTGCGATGGGTGAATTGTCGCCATTTTATATTTTATATTTCGCTCATGCACTTTGTTTGGTTTTGATTTTGCCGACTACACAGTATAGTGGGGTTATTAGGGCACCGTCTGTGAGAAAAAAACAACACCATGAAGCAATTCACTCTGCCAGAAATTAGGATATGACATGTTGTGCTGCTTGACATTCGCGCCGGACGCTCCGATACGAACATTTTGGAGTGTTTGGGTGTGAATTTGAGGACAATGCAATCAAATATCCAGTCAACATCATGGTGTATGGAGTGATTACTAGTGTTGGCTACGTTGTTCTTCCATTCATCTTCCCACATGGCCTCGGACTCAACTTGGAGGTCTTCATCAAGTGTCTGGAAGAGGTAGTGCTGCATAAGGTGAAGAGGGTGGCTGCTGGAAGACTCTATGTCTGGCAACAGGACTCTGCACCATGAACACAGGCAGGAGGACCCAGTCATGGCTGTCAGAACATTTCTGTGACCATATCACCACTGACTTCTGGCCACCTAACTCCCCAGATTGCAACCCCCTTGATTATTATGTGTGGGGCTAAGTTGAGCGTTAGACCAACAAAACTCCTGGGAACGTCAAAGATGAACTGAAGGCAAAGATTTTGGCAACATTCAACCAACTTAAACAAAGAGGCCGCCCAGAAGAGTTGCAGGAGATTCTGAAGTCGTCTGGAGGCTGTGGTTGAAGCCAATGGCGATTTTATTGAATAAATTTACTCTTTAGTATTTCAAAATATTTTTATGTAATTTTGGTAAATGTATCTGTAAAAACGAGATGTCAGTGTTATTTTCATGTTTGCGTAATTTAGACGACAGTTTATTCACTGCACCCTGTATATATAAACACACTCACATACACACAAACTAACACACACACACACACACACACACACACACACACACACACACACACACACACACACACACACACACACACACACAAACACACACACACACACACACACACACACACACACATATATATATATATACATACATCTATAATATGTGTGTACGACATGTAATGCATATTATATATATGTACATGTATATATCTATCTATCTATCTATCTATCTATCTCTCTCTCTCTCTCTCTCTCTCTCTCTCTCTCTCTCTCTCTCTCTCTATATATATATATATATATATATATATATATATATATATATATATATATATATATATATATATATATATACATATATGTAGATGTGTTTAAGTATATCTTGAAAAACAACTGGAGAATGTTTTGAGGAAGTTTATGATGGGCAAAACAAAGAAAATATCAATATTTCTAGCGAAATATGCTACCAGCTTCAAACGTTTTTAAGATGATTATGTCATTCTCTAATAGGAAGGAAAAAAACAAAGTGAAAGAAATGAAAATAAACCATTTGTTTTGTGATATTAGTTTTGCAATTTCGCATATTTTTCTTCGAAATTTCATACGGTGCTGGTAGTTAGTTTCCTTGAAATGGGTCAAAGACCGTAGTAGCTGTAGCAGTAGCAGTAGCAGTAATATTAGTAACGTCTTTTGAAGTGTTCTTTGTTGAACGTTTTCTGGTATTTATGCGTAACTAGAAAATGCACCTTAATGGAGATTAACAGTTCCGTACTATCATGTGTGTATACCTTTATGTTGAGTAATGGACTGAAAGAAATCATCTTTCTCTTTTCTGAATCTGATTTCTATATATGGGAGTGAACCTTTATGTAGTCTTTCGGTTTCAGTTCCTTCTTGTCAGATCATTATTTTAACGCTCTCCACCGGGCCTCCACGAGCGCCCTTTTCTTCGGTGGCAAATTTAAGTTCCCCTACCCCTTGCTCTATCCCTTTGCGAAGTACTCGTCACCAGTGTGGGTAATCATTAGCGAACTCTTCCCATCTCAGGACATCCAGATCTATTGACTTCGTATCACTCATGTTGTGGCACTCCGTCGGTTACGGCGACGAGGGTTCCAGTTGATACGATCAACGGAACAGTCTTCACGTGAAATTAACGTGCAAGTGGCTGAGCACTCCACAGACATGTGTACCCTTAACGTAGTTCTCGGGGAGATTCAGTATGACACAGTGTGTGGCAAGGCTGGTCCTTTGAAATACAGGTACAACATAAACAGGAAGAAAGAGAGAGAGAGAAACTTGTGGTGAATGAGTACAGCAGGGTTCACCATCACCACTTGCTGGAGCCTGATGGAGCCTTAGGTGTTTTCGCTCAATAAACACTCACAACGCCCGGTCTGGGAATCGAAACAGCGATCCTACGACCGCGAGTTTACTTCTATTTTTTATTGTGGATCAGTGAAAGGAATATTAAAACCTACACTGACATTAAGCGCTGAGGAGTACAAACAGAAGCAAAAAAGATGCACATATTTGCACACATTAGAGACACCTACATACACACACACAAACACACACACATTTAACGGGCTTCTATAGTTTTAATTTGAGGGAAAACTGAACCCAAAACCATGTGATTACGAAGAGAAATACTTAACTGCAGTAATGTCGTCATACTATAACTATTTATGTATATATGCCTTCGTCTATTCACCTATCTATCTATCTATCTATCTATCTATCTATCTATCTATCTATCTATCTATCTATCTATCTATCTTTTCGTCTATTTGTTTGTCAGTCTATCTGTCTTCTCTCTCTCTCTCTCTCTCTCTCTCTCTCTCTCTGCCTATACGTTTATCATAAAACATGTATTTATCTGTATATAAACACATATTTATATCTACATAGACACACACACATACCTACACATCCGCAGAAAAATAGAACCAAGTTGTACTTCATCTAACGCGACTTTACAACATCTTTAAACTAATCCAATATTCACTGAAAATGTTCACCAACTTATAATGCTATGTTAAACTACGTCATAGTCATGTGATATTCACTACATATCCGAAAATGACGTAATCAGGCGTGTACATTAAAATATGCAAAGAGCCATTACATTCATAACTGTTTCTGTTCTAATGTAGAGCCTTGCCATAATAAATTATGTTAATAAGTATTTGCATCTTAGTATTGAGAAAATATATCTTTTCGACGTTCAATTCATTTTTGTGTGTATTTAAACGTTTTGTTTTCTTCACGTTTGATGTTGAAATATCGATAGGTTAGTCTTCAGTTACTTCCTAATATCTATCTATCTATCTATCTATCTATCTATCTATCTATCTATCTATCTATCTATCTATCTATCTATCTATCTGTCTGTCTGTCTGTCTGTCTGTCTGTCTGTCTATCTATCTATCTATCTATCTATCTGTCTGTCTGTCTGTCTATCTATCTATCTAACTGTTGTCTTTCCCTTCTCTGCGTAAACGTTGCGTTCAATGAGATAATATAAATAATATATATATATATATATATATATATATATATATATATATATATATATATATATATATATATACGCACACTATGTATAATATGTATATGTATGTATACACACACACACATATACACGCATATATATGCATATATGGATACAGGACGTCACCAACTGTGCAAAGAACAGGAAATACGAAAACAAACGAATTAAATACGCAAACAATGAGAGAAAATGGAAAACAGGACAAGTAAACACAGACAACCTTTCATCAGTTGTAGGCTGTCGATCTACTCCTTATTCCGGGTATTTAATGACAATATGAGTATGCATATCCTTCTCTAAATCCCTTTTTCTCCACTTCACCGTTTTCAGTCTCTCTCCCTCCTCTTTTCTCTTTCTCGTTGCTCGCACGTGATTGTCGTCCATCTTTCTTTTCCTGCACGGACGTTCAAAGGAATGGACGTTTTCTTTCTCTTCCTGTCTATCTTTCCTTTTATCAAAAAAATCTTTCTCCCAGCGTTCATTAGTTCCCTCTCGTTCTGGTCAAACGACACTCCATGTCTGTTTGCGATCGGTTTCCTTGTATGTCTCCCCTGTTCAGTTTTTTGTTCTCAACTTCGACCCTCCATGAATCCCAAATTTTCATTTTGCTACATAGCAAGTGTCTTCGAAGACACGTATTATCGTTGAATGCTCCAAATGAGAAGTAGATACACAACCGAAAACTGATGAATGGTCGTGTGGATGAAAGGTAAATTCGACCTCGGTGGAATTTGAACTCAGAACATAAAAACAGACGAAATACCGCAAAGCATTTTGCCCGGCGTGCTAACGTTTCTACCAGCTCACCAACAAAATGTGGCCGTCCTGGGTTTCTTCCAATGTCTATCAGCAAAGTCCATTCGGAGCACTTTGTTCGACGCAGAGATAGTGTAGAAAACGTTAACCTTAACTACCACGCAGCAGTGTGACTGAACCCGGGACCGTGTTGTTGAGAAACAATCCACTTACTGCACAGCCAATTCTGCAACTAAAATCAACAGGTCACTAATTCTTACTGGAAGGATTCTTTGAATTTGGTATGCAAAGAAATGAAATAGATAAGTGTGAAATACTTAAATTACTGAACCGTTCATTTTCAAGTGTGACTTTGTATTAATTTACATACACAATAG
>NC_142931.1:144230366-144235366 GCF_046866305.1 Octopus bimaculoides
GCATTCCGTTTGTTAGCTTGTTGTTATTGTGTTTCAACCTAATTAAGGTTCATCAGTGCATATTAGTATATTTAGACATGTGTTATACTTGTAGAAGCATTACATTTGTTTACTTAGAAATGCGATTAAAGTTTGAATGAACGATTTAGACAGACACACACATATACATACGGACTCACTCACACACACACACACACACACGCATATATATACAGGCATACACACATCCTTATACATTTCACCCGATTAAAATATTAACCGAAAACATCGACAAAGATAGGAACATCCATGCACACACATACACAAATATACTCACACACGTTGCACCCACATGAACTCACATTCATACTCAGATATACACATATAATTACAGGGCCATTACGACGCTAACCATCTACAGTCAGTTGTTCGCATTGTACATATCGAAACAGTGGTTACATTGGTCTGGAACCATTAGAAATTCTTACACAATAATCTCATTTACTTCAACAACTCTGCTAATGGACGAATCTTGTCTGGCATCTCTTCTAATAGAAATTGTTTCTGAATATATTTTATCGTATTCCTTATATGGTTCACTATGTTGGTGAGTAACTCTTCCTTTGTGTGCATCTGTTGTTCTGTATTTTCTCAGGAAATCAGTTCCTTGTATCCTTCTACCATTATCAGCTAATTGAAGAATTGATAAATTGTTAATTTGTGGCGAATTGTTTTTTCGATGCACTAGCGGTCTATCCATGGGAAGTCGGTACAATGAAGGAAAGGAAATGTTATTTTCCGAAACCTTTTCTAAACATTCATTAACGCACAACGTTGTTTACGGATTTCTGGGAAAATGAATTCTTGGAAGATGTCATCCAAATCTCTCTAATGTCACCCTCTACTCTTTTATATGAAGACAAACATACACAAACAGATGCACACATGTATGCGTGCTTGCATACAAACATACACACATACATACATAGATACCATTTGTTTTATTATCCATTTCATACATACATACATACATACATATACATACACGCACACACACACACATATATATATAAATACACACACACACACATACACACACACACACACACATATATATATATACATACACGTGCCCACATATACACGCAGACATACATACGCACAAATACACACACACGCACCCCTCAACCACACATATATACATAAAGATGTTCTTACTGATTTTGCTCATGAAAAAAAATTCTTCCTGAATGTAGTAAAAAGGAATTAAAAGTTCCTTCCTCATATCCAATACAACACAAACACTTCCACCCATCCACGCCCCCACACTTTTAGAAATAGTTTATCTGAAGAACATGCATGGCATGGTTCTACGTGGAATCTCTTTGATCCTGGGTATGATCAATCAGAGCTCAGCTGGGTCTCAACAATAGCTACAACAACATGAAGAAGACCTCTGGAGTAAATGACATATTTTGATAACATTTCTGGATAGGGAAATACTTTCCCCGGAATCCAATTCCTCACAAGCAAATTGAGATAGATTCCAGCTTAGGAAAAACTCCTTCGATTAGAGAATCCATTTCTCTATTTTTTCCCATTATCTCGGGGAAAAGTCCTATTTTTATTGCGTTAATCTTCGAGAAATCGGATTTCTTTATCGTTTCGATGCATTTATGATATACAACATTACAAATGTTACTTCAACCTTATCTTATATCTAGCCACACACAGCACACCAAAAATACATATTCTACGCTATTATAAAATAATAACAGCATTCCCCATTACCTTAGCAGCTTTCCCTAATTGCACACTTTGTACCTGTAAAACTTCGATATTTGGAGGAAGAACGAGAGCGAGGAACACAGATCTGTAGCTCAGTTATTTAAGCTAAATTTTCTCCAGAATATTTAAGTGACACCTAGATGCACTACCCAGACATGATCTGCAAAAGAATGGCGAAACAGCCGCCACCGTCTCGCAGATCCATCAAATACTTGTCTACCTTGGCATGATACTGTATTTGTCACAGATTATAAAGCCTACAGAAAGCATTTACTCTGAAAGTAGCGCCCCAGCACATCTAGAGATTTACTTTAAATTTTAGGAATAACAAAATGAGTTTCTTTATTTGCTCTCCTTATTTCGGTTTTGAAGAAATAGAAATATTTCTAATTGGAGAATGTGTTTTATCTCAAACTTTAGCATTTCTGCAAAACCCATAAAAGTCAAAAGACACACAGTCACTTTACATTCCGTGTATTGAGTCCTTTAATGTCTGACAGATTTGCTTAATCTACAGATTATGTTAACCAATGGAAGATATATGAATTGAATTATATAAACGGTTCTGACACAAAACATGTTTTGAAGATAGCACTTTAGATGTATGTTATGCCGGCAACTTCTTTTCAAAGAATTTCAAAGAATTCACATTATGACATAACATCTGCTCAAGAATTGGTGCAAGTGTTTGATGAGATTTATGATGGGACAACACACACGTCTTTTAACTAGTATAATCTCTAATTGTTATTATTGCTCTTTACTCTCCAGGTCAGAATCTGATCCACTAGCCATATTAAATAAAGCGGTCTGTCTCCTCTGTTTTTCAAACACACACACACACACACACATTTCGTTTTTGGGATTTGGTTTGCAAGATTCTTTATATTGTGAGTTCGTGTGCTGAAGCATATTTTGTTGTGTCTGGGGAGAGTCAGTCACTCAATAAATAAACCAGAAAATGAGTGAAAACTTTACCTGTGAGTGTGTCAAATAATAAGGCAATAAAAGAGAATGACTCTCTCCAGACACAACAATATATTATAATTGTGTGTGTGTATATATATATATATATATATATATATATATATATATATATATATATATGTATGTATATATATATTCACGCACGCACACACACACACACACACACACACACACACATGTATGTATATTTTTAATATATATCTAAATGAAGGCGTTTAGTTTCGTTAGCACACCGTTACCATTCATTAGCACATCGGACAAAATGCTTAACAATATTTCGCCTCTTTTGTTGAACCTCTAACTTACGGGGACATAAACAGACCAACACTGGTTGTCAGGCAGTGATGAAGGTCAGATTCATACACACACACACACACACACACACACACTCTCTCTCTCTCTTTCTCTCTCTCACTCTCACACACACATGCGCACTCACGAACGCATGCACACATACATACACACAAATACGACGGGCTTCTTTCTGTTTCCGTCTACCAAACCCACTCACAAGTATTTTGGTCAGCGCAAGGCTAGAGTAGAAGACATATGGTCCAGGTGCCACGCAGAGGGATAGAACCTGGAATCATATGGTTGGTTAACAAACTACTTACCACACAGCCACACCTGCGCCTCAAAACGGACCCCCCCCCCCCCCTGATCCTGATGTTTTGCAACACAGTGAATTTCGCTACAGGCAGCCTATTCTGAGGAAGTTTTGTTAAAACAGATGATGAGTTAAGGTCTTAAAGTTTTCAATGAAAAGCTAAATTAAAATTAAATATCTGATAAAACAAGGAAGAGAAAACGATATTTTCCCATTACTGATAATGTTTTATTTCTAATTTCTAAAACGCCGAATGTCTACTACGATTTAATTCAAACAAATTATATAGAACTTCTGTATTATAAAATTAATATAAAGACATCAACGTCGAGACTGCATTATAATCAATCATGTAATTATTATTCATATTCTAGAAAGATTCATTATTAAGAACAGAACAAAAAATATAGAAAAGGTTCGCCGCCGCCGCCAGAAATGGCTGAATCGCCATCGCCGGCCCAAAAAATGACGGCACCAACAACGCCGGCACTACCAGAACCACCAACAAAATAATAACAAAACAATTACGACAACACAAGTATTGAGTTAATTAGAGAGACTGTATGTGGTTAAGCCATTCGTTTCGTGGAAATGGTGACGGAATCTCACTAAAATCACATGGTAATGTTAGAGAATTATTGGTCTTAAATTTTGCACAAGGCCAGTAATTGCGGGATGAGTTGTAAGTCGATTACATTGATTCCAGTGCTCAGCTGGTACTTATTTTATCGACTCTGAAAGAATGAAAGGCGAAGTCGACCTCGGAGGAATTTGAACTCAAAATGTGAAGATGGATGAAATGCCGCTAAGCCTTTTTCCCCAGCGTGCTAACGATTCTGTCAGCTCGACACCTAATGTTATGAAAATATTGCAATGTTCATAGACACTCAGTGAATTAAAGACGAGATAGTCACGGAAGGAATGGCCCGGTTATATGACTACTGACAGCTAACTTCGGGTTCAAAAACAACAGCGCGATGATTGCTTGAAATTATGTTTGGGAAATATCGTAATCCGTTCATTAGTGTTACTAATTAAGCAAGGACGTGAACGCCAACCTTCTACAATGGCGTCATCTTTCTGGCAGTGGAACTCCAACAAAAGAATTAATACTGTTATCTGATGAAACACACGATATAGTATTTTCTACAAAATATCTGCTCACCCCTAATCATATATACATACACACACACATGTATGTGTGTGTATATATATATATATATATATATATATATATATATATATATATATATATATATATATATATATATATATATATATATATATATATATACATGTACAAGCGGACGTACATATACGCATACAAACTTACTATGAAACATTGCTGCTGAGGAATACGCACGCAAAATACACAAGGAAGTGGTAATATGATAAATTCCAATTTTCACCAGACGCGGCGCTATGTTTCGATTGCTAATTCAATTTTATCAGCGGGAAGGAACAGTGTGTGTGGTGGGGTGAGTGTATATGCGCGTGCTTGAGCAGGTATATATGTGAGTGCGTGTATTTTCGTGTGTGTGTGTATATGTTAATGTGTATGTACATGCATATAACTACATATATACACACATACTGTGTAATCTATTGCAACTTTAGAGAATTCCATATTCTTAGCAGT
>NC_142931.1:144245366-144247866 GCF_046866305.1 Octopus bimaculoides
TATTGTTTTGTTATGCACACATGTATATTTACATAAACACGCAGGGTGAGAACGTGTGTATGTGTATAAAGGTATGTATTCGTATTGGTGTAAATCCACATATATTTCTATAAATGTTGTACATCGAATGTTTTAAGAGATACGTTATGCTGTATATACACGCGTACGGAGAGCTGTTTGTTATACGTTTCAAATCTGAAAATACATATACCTACACACGAGTGTTGCATATCTTGCTTGAACAAGAAGCAAACATACCCTTGACCCTGCCGCTATATGTACGTATAGATTTATGCAATATATATATAAACGCGCTCATACATACATACATACATACATACATACATACATGCATACATATACACACATAGACACAGACACAGACACAGACACACACACACACACACATACACACACACGCACAAACAAACGCACACATACATACACACACACACACACACACACACACACACACATATATATATATATATATACATACGCATGTATATATATTTAAATATATATACATATATATATATTATATATATATATATGTCAGTATAGACGCATGTGTGTGTCGTGTGTATAACTCTAGAAGTGTATATGACCACTACCACCACGTGAGCTGAAATAACTAGAAGATAACCACCTTCCCCCCACTCCTTTACACGATTCTATTTCGCAAACCGAATCCGTCTCTTTTCTGAGAAAGAACGCAAACACTCTCTCGCTCTCTCTCTCTCACTCTGTCTGTCTGTCTGTCTGTCTGTCTGTCTGTCTGTCTCTTTCTTTTTCTCACACACATACACACACACACACACATATATATATACTCACACGTTTATATAAGCAGCATCTACACACTCGTGCACACACACACATACGCGCACACTGGTACGCTGCCCATTAACGCGCACCCACACGCACACTCACGCGCACGCATGCACTTTCGTATTCCATGCAGGCGCATGCATAGAAAGGCATACAAACACACATACATACGTACAGAGAGAATCACATACACATACACACGTAGCAGTTTGGGGTTTTGGTAGAAAGTTGGTTCCACTACTTTGCATTACTGAGTGCAAACTTGTGCCTAAATATAGACGGCGCTCTCGTCAAAGACGTCACCGCTCCCTCTACCTTCTCACTCGCACACACACACACACACACACACACACACACACACACACACACACACACAGAGAGAAACACTCACACACACACACTCACACTCTTTTTCTTTCTCTCTTGGTCTCTCTCTGTTTCCCCGCTTCACTGTTTCCTCCTCATCCTGCCACTCTCCACTATAGTTGACTCCTCCTTCGTCACACCTTGTAAATCCTACGGCTACGACCACCAGTGACCTCCTCCCTCTCCCTCTTGTTTTTACTCCTACTCTCTCTCTACTTATGCGTTCATGCAAATTTGCTCCTTTCTATCTCTCCCTCTCTCTTTTAATCTTTGTCTTTCTCTCTCCGCCTCTCTCGAAGCTCTACTTTCACTTCCACTCCTTGTTCTCTCTCTGTGCTTCTATTTCTTCCTTTCTTTCTTTCTTTCTTTTCCCTCTTTCTCCTCCTTTATCGACACTCGTAACTTTGAACTCTGCCACCATAATCAATGCCACCACTACCAATGGTGCCACCACAACCTATACTAAGACCCATCACAACAACAACAACCATCACCACATCCACCACCACCACCACCACCAACACCAACACCACCACTACCACCACCACAACCACTATTGTTGTCATCATCACTATTATCATCACCACCATATCACCATCACCATCACCACAATCATCACCACAATCATCATCGACAACACTGCTTAACCCCCACCCCCATATAAACACCAACAACAGCACCTCCCTAACCACATAATCTATTTATACCCTTCCCCCCCCCACCGCCAGTACACTTACTCTCACCGTCTCCACTACGCCACAACACCACTACCATCACCATCGTAACTAACTACTACTACTACCACCACTATCACCACTTACCATCATCATCATCATCATCATCACAAACAGCAGTTACTATCGCCGCCACCACAAAAGTCTACAACCCCTTACTTCACCACCACCACTACCTCCACCAATAACAAAAACAACTTTGCCATCTTTATTCATTCTTCACTCGTTCGTTCTTTCATTCTTCTTGGTATCTTTCTTCTCTTATTCATTCTTAATTATTCTTTTCCTTCTTTCCCACCACATCACACACACACACTCTCTCTCTCTCTCTCTTTATCTCTCTCTCACTCTCTCTTTATCTCTCTCTCTCTCTTTCTTTGTCTTCATTCCTTTACAATCTCTTTCGTTACTTCCATCCATCTAAACAGTCTCCATGTTCACATCCCTCTTACCGCAACTACACAGCCATCCTCTCACTGCAACTAATATTCTAATCATTCCCCCCACCTCTATTTTCTTCACATAACACACACACGCGCGCACACACACACACACACACACGCACTAAA
>NC_142931.1:144252866-144255366 GCF_046866305.1 Octopus bimaculoides
TTTTGTCCTTTTTTTCGTGGATTCTCATCGGCTGAAATTATACAGAATTATTTTGAAGTTGAGGTTTTGGTACCTTTGTAAAACGATGTAAAAATTATTGGATTATTCTTGTACATTCATTGGACTGTGACCTTGCTGGAGTTCCACCTGAAAGGATTTTGTCGAAGAAATCGCCAACAGCAACCACCCCCGAGTAAATATTATTTTGAAATCTTGTAATTCCTGCATCGGATTCATTTGAGCAGTTAAATTATGAGGAATTAAACAAACCAACAGCGGTTTTTAAGTTGTGCGGCGACGAACATGACATGTGCTTACACATGTACGCACATTCTTTCTTCCTCATATTTTTCTCCCTCGCGTGCACACGCCGTCACATACGAATATATATACATATATGTATGTGTGTTTGTGTGTATTGTTGAAATTTACAGAAAAACAAAAAACGAAGACAGGTGTATTAACAAGCAGGTGTATCAATTTGACTTTGGTCGGCCCGAGGCTATAGTAGAAGACACTTGCCCAAAGTGCCACGCAGTGGGACAAAACCAGGAACCATGTGGTTGGGAAGCAAGCTTCTTACCACACATATATGTATGTATGTATTATATATCTATCTATCTATATTTATATACACACTACATATATGTACTATATATCTATCTATCTATCTACCTATCTATCTTTCTCTCAGTCTCGCTGTATATATATATATATATATATATATATATATATATATATATATATATATATATATATATATTCTTAAAAGAATATTGTTGACAGTGACTTGTAAGTTTCGGCCAATTAATCCATAGCTGAACTGCAGCCGAACGATGGTTTAACTAGCCGAACCTTCGAAGTCACTGTGAACAATATTCTTGTTTAAAAATAAATATGTATTCTACAAAAATATGAAGAAATCCCTAAGATTAATGTATATTTTTTTAATTATAACTAAGTATAAAAATAAACATTAACTCGCACACGCACACGCACACGCACACGCACACAACATATGAACCTTCGCGTGTGCACACACATTTAGATAATTTCTTTCTCTCACTTTAAAAGTTTCTCTGTATTCATACATATATCTGTGTGTGTATGTGTGTCAGTATATGTACGTACATGTGTGTGTGTGTGTCTGTACAGAGAGAGAGAGAGAGAGGGAGAGAGAGAGAGAGAGAGAGAGGAAGGAGGAGAGAGGGAGTTAGAAAGGTATTGAAATTATAAAACTAGAAAAACAACATTAATTCCTAATAGAATTAGTGCCAACAGCTGTTCAAACTAACAACGGTAGATGTTTAACAGTGCCTTTAATGTTCTTAATGATCTGAGATAAGCATTGCTTTAAATAAAATTAATTTTAATCAATTTATATCAATTAATTATGCTTGTTAATTACGTAATTAATGATGTTTATTCCTAACGAAACAGCTGGTGAAATAATAAAATCATGAAAAATTTGCTGGAAAAAACTGTTTTTCTTCATTTTATTCTCCTAAGGACCGTTTTAGCCAATTATGTATATAGACGTAAGCTTTCCTCACTTACCTTAACGATGAATTGAGCTCTTAATTACCGTGAATAGATGTTTTAAACATCATCTATTTTAACCCTCTCCGTTCAGTTACATTATTCTGCACCAGTTACATTAATTATCATTTCCACACTCAAAGATGTCGAAGAGATTCGTTTTGTTACTTTTCCTTCATCCACATTTTGCATCAGCCTTTGCGTTTTGTCTCGTTTTTCCTCATGGTTTCTCATAGACATTCGTCCTGGTTTATAAATAAATCTAACATTAGAATTGAAGATATATGGCGTGCTAAATAAATCTGCTAATTTAATGTATCTTAAAGTATGAAACAATTAGTAGCTCCTTTGTAATTGTGTATAATAAATTGTGTGTGTAGAAACAAAATACAACGTCTCTTTAGCCAATTCCCAACAGGAATGTCGGTTGGAAGGCCACTCTTGCACTTCAAAGACAATTAGAAGCGAGGCAATAATCCCTTTTCTTTCTGGGAAAACAAAGCATCAAAACACAAGCCCTGGCGCCAGTCCCGCTTCTCCTCAGTTCAAAGAGTTGAGCAAAGTGAACTCCAACATCGGGACCAACTTCGTACAAGCATGAAGGCAAACTGCCATAACGTTGCTCGACTAAGTGGAAACTTCGCCTGTCATTGTGTTTTTGTGGCTGGAAACAAAGCGGGCCTGCCTTGCCGTCCACGCAAGCAAACACATAGTAAATGATCCACAAAAACTCGAGCAAACTGAGTTCTCAACTTGTTCCATTTGCCAAAAGGTTTGCAAAGCACCAGCAAACCTCAGGAGACACATGCGTGTCCATAAGACATAATGACTGCTTTATTCTATTGATCTTTCATTTGTCGTTCACGACAAGAGAACCCGTCATATATATAGTTCTGGGTTCAGTCGCACTACGTGGCACATTGAGCGAGTCTCTTCTACTATAGCCTACGGCCGACCAAAG
>NC_142931.1:144260366-144262866 GCF_046866305.1 Octopus bimaculoides
TGATGAACAAAGACAGGTGTCACAGCAGTGTGGCATTTAGGGGAGATTCTTGGCGACAAAATTTGACGTTTATGTCCTGACATATTACATCGACTACCAACACATCGACAAACGGTTTCTGCGTGTTCGTGTGCTTTCCAAAGTGTGTCTGCAACTAAATACACATATAACAAACTTATTTTCGTACATACATGCATACATACATAGAAACACACACACACACGCACACACATGCATATATATATATATATATATATATATACATACACAAACACACACACATAGTATATATACATGCACGCTCACAAAGACGCACAGGTAGATGTATACATACGTGTTCGTTGAAATTGGAAGAAGAATAAAAATAAAGAGGATATTGGAGACAAGAGACACGCTAAGAGCCAAAGAATGATGGGAAGAGACGAGAGGAGGAGGAAGAGGAAGAAGAAGAGTGGGAGAGCAATATAAAGCAAGAAATACATAAATGAGAGAAAGACTCTTGAAGTGTACATATATATGCATAGATACATACATACACACACAAACACACATATATATATATGTGTGTCACACACACACAGATATATGTATATGTGTGTGTGTGTTCCAACTATGTGTAGTTTTGCGTATGCATGTGTATGCATTATTCTATTATAATTCCGTATGTATAGTTATGTGATATATATATATATACGTGGATGTATGTATACTTATATATATATATATATATATATATACAAACACACATGCATACACACACGTACATACATAAATACACACACACACATATCTCTCTCTCTCTATATATATATATACATACAAAAAATTCATACATACACGCTCGTACATACATAAATACGCACCCATATATATATATATATATATATATATATATATATATATATATATATATATATATATATATATATATATATGTGTGTACACATACATACATACACACACGCGTGCATGTGAGTACTTGTGTGTGTGTGTGTGTGTGTGTGTGTAGATGCGCAATGTGTGCGTGCGGTGGAAGAGGGGGAAAAAGAGAGTCGGTAGGTAAAGCAGTTTACAATCACTCTAGGTTAATGTGTAAAGTGATTTCGATGTAAAACGTCCTCGGCTGACTGTGAGGAATTGTTGCCAAACGAAGACGAAGGAGGTCAAATCAGAACAACTGACCGCATGACCGCAACAAAGACGTACAGAGAGGCGGAGGAGAACATAAAGAAAAAGAAAGCCTAGGAAGGAGGAGAAGGATGCGGAAGGTGAAGGGGAGGCGCTGGTGGAGGGACAAGGAATGGTGCAAGTTGGTGATAGCGGCGGTGGGGAAGGAAGCAGTTTAAGATAATCCTACTGATTTAATTAATTCCTTGACCATTCCAAGAGATATTTACGTTCGGAAGAGGCATGGAAAAAGGCGGGGCCATATGTATATGTATGTATGTATGTATGTATGTATGTATGTATGTATGTATGTATGTATGTATGTAGATATGTATGTATGTGGGTATGTATTTCTGTATGTATGTGTATAGGTATGTATGCATATATGTATATATATGTATGTATATGTATATGTATACATGTACGTATACTCTTTTTTTTTTTACTCTTTTTTTTTTACTCTTTTTACTTGTTTCAGTCTTTTGACTGCGGCCATGCTGGAGCACCGCCTTTAGTCGAGAAAATCGACCCCGGGACTTATTCTTTGTAAGCCTAGTACTTATTCTATCCGTCTCTTTAGCCGAACCGCTAAGTTACGGGGACGTAAACCCACCAGCATCGGTTGTCAAGCGATGGTGGGGGACAAACACAGACACACAAACACACATACATATATATATATATATATATATGGGAGAATATACGAAAAAACAACAACAGACGAGGACAGGTGGTGTAAATAACAAAAGGATGTATTAGTATGACGCTCGGGAATACGGAAAGTCTTTGACGTTTCGAGTTACGCTCTTCAACAGAAAGAATACGGAGACAAGGAGAAAAACACGGAGAAAAAAAATTGAATAGTGTCCAGTCAACGGTCAATCATATACATATATACGACGGGCTTCTTTCAGTTTCCGTCTACCAAATCCACTCACAAGGCTTTGGTCGGCCCGAGGCTATAGTAGAAGACACTTGCCCAAAGTGCCACGCAGTGGGACTGAACCCGGAACCATGTGGTTGGTAAGCAAGCTACTTTCCACACAGCCATGTATGAAAGTATGTATGTAGGTATCTAGGTATGTATGTAGGTATGGAGGTATATATGTATGTATATATGTATATATATATGTTTATATATGTGTGTATATATATATATGCGTGTATATGTATGTGTGTGTGATTGCGTTTGTGCGTATGTTATCCTTTATCTGTTATTTGCTTGTCATTAGACCGCGGCCATGCTGGGGCAGCGCCTAGAACAATTTCCAGTTGAGTGAATCGACCCCTTTACAGTAATCCAAAACCTCCCACAGAAATAATTTAAATCTAA
>NC_142931.1:144267866-144277866 GCF_046866305.1 Octopus bimaculoides
AGATGACTAAAAGTGATTTAAAATCGGAAACGGAGGCTCTAATCTAAAAGTGATTTAAAACCCGAAACGGAGGCTTCTTTGGGCTGCTCCCAGACAGAAACTCGTCCTAAACTTAGGAAAAACGTGAAAGACAGTTAACCCTAAAAGATAACATTTTCCCATTGAACCATTGACCACATCTGATTTTAATAGCTTCCCAGAAAGAAGAAGTTTTGATATGACAGTTCTCCTATGCTATCCAGCACTATGGAACACCCAACGAACGGTTCTGTTTGAGACTAGGTCTCTGAGGTGATGGTTTAACTTTCCAATCATTTACGCTGTAGTAGTTCTATGATTTTTGGAATGCTTTATGGTCTCTTTCTGAGAGTACTGAATTCCGACCAGACTTACGCTTTTCAGAGCTCATTTTATCTTCTTTTTGAAATGTTGTCATGATTCTAAACAGAGTACCTTTAGAAATATGGAATAGTTCTACAGTTTTAATAACTGAGGTTCCAGTAATCTCAGCACCAACAATTGAACGTCCGTAATGTCACGCATTTTATTATATAGAATTATATTTATCTGAAAAAGATAAGATGTAGGATTGTAGCATGCAGCTTCAGATGTCAACAATGCATTTATATATATATACTACTTGCAAGCAATCCAAATTGTTATAAATGACAAATCTTCATGAGGATATAGAGTAAAAGAAGCATTGGTGTTTCCATTATTTTGTCAAACCCTTATGTACATAAATATATTAAGAGAAAGAATTTTTTCTTAAAGTTATTAACTGTCTTAAAAAAAATTGTTCAAAAAACAAAATGTACACACTATAAAAAATATTCTTCCCCAAAGGCCTGAAACTTTCTGTTAAAAAAAAAAAAATCTTTAAACATTGTGACTGCATCGAGTAGTTTTTGCTCAAACTTTTAAATGCACATGTGTTTAAATACATACAGACATTCATGCATACATACATGCATATATATATATATATATATATATATATATATATATATATACATACATACAAACATATATATATATATATATATATATATATATATATATATATATATATATATATATATATATATATATATATATACATATATGTGTGTGTGTATATATTCATTTATTATATTTTTATATGCACATATTATTTGTATATATGTATCTATATATATGTATCTATATATATATATATATATATATATATATATATGTGTGTGTGTGTGTGTGTGTGTTTATATTTGCACGTGCGCATACATACACACACGCACACACACGTACACACACACACACACTCACATATTTATAAAGCTTACCAGTTGCTGTTGACGTAAATACGTATTTTCTGTATACATGTGCGTGTCTGTGGTGGTACGTGTTTACATGTGTGTATATATGTGTATATATGTGTATATATGTGTATATATGTGTATATATGTGTATATATGTGCATTTGCATGTATGGATGCGTGCATTATTTGTGTATAGGAAATCGTTTAACAGCTCAACTCATGGCAAAAACTAATTTCCTCCACACCGCTCCACCCTGGCCCCCCCACCGCTCCAGCCTGGCCCCCCACCGCTCCACCCTGGCCCCCCCACCGCTCCACCCTGGCCCCCCACCGCCACCTCCAATAGAGAAACGTTCCCCTTGACGCTAAAAACAAAATGGCGGTCTGACGTTTGAAATAACGGAGGTAATTTAAAAATTACTAAATCTAATTAATGATTGACTTAATTAAAGTAAAACATAAAACCATAAGGATAATAAATAATTTACAAACCAAGAGAACTACTCAATTAAATTCCATTTGGAGAGTATGATCATGAAATTAGTTGGTTCATGCAGAAGACGCCGGCAAGATAAAACACCTGTACACTGTTTAGATGAAATCACTTCTACACACACACACACACACACACACACACACACACACACACACACACACACACACACACACACACACACACACACACACACACACACACAGTGACACGTATGGATATAGGAAGGAATAGAAAATAGTGCATGTCGTGTCTAGAAGTTTCGAATAGCTAGAAATGGTAGCTACCTGTTCCTCAAGTCATTCCGTCTACGTCCTTGTGAGAAGGCTATATGAATCCAAGGGATGTAGTCTTAGATATATTAATGGTTGTCTGGGAGAAGAATGCTAACTTTCACAAATGGAATGAAATTGAGCATAGGCGCAGGAGTAGCCGTGTTGTAAGTAGCTTCCTTATCAACCACATGGTTCTAGATTCAGTCCCACTGCGTGGCAACTTGGGCATCTACTATAGCCTCGGGCCGACCAAAGCCTTGTGAGTGGATTTGATAGACGGAAACTGAAAGAAGCCTGTCGTATGTATGTATATATATACATATGTATGTGTGTGTATATGTTTGTGTGTCTGTGTTTGTCCTCCCAAAATCGCTTGACAACCGATGCTGGTGTGTTTACGTCCCCGTAACTTAGTGGTTCGGCAAGAGAGAGCGATAGAATAAGTACTAGGCTTACAAAGAATAAATCCTGTGGTTGATTTACTCGACTAAAGTTAGTGCTCCAGCATGGCCGCAGTCAAATGACTGAAATAAGTAAAAGAGTAAAAGAGTATAGGCTTGGTTCGTCCGTACTGACATGATATTAAACCTTAATAACCACCTATGGATACATAGTTGCATACAGTGATACATATGTACTATCTATCTATCCTATCCTATCTATCTATCTATCTATCTATCTATCTATCTATCTATCTATCTATCTATCTATCTATTGATGTATCTATTTATCAGCTATAATACCAATCCTGAGATCTAATACTTTCAACAACGATCTATTGTCTTCAGAATTGATGTTTCCACTACGTATCGTTCTGAAGATTTGTCTGTTAGTTCTCATTTCTGTATTCTTGTGTATATGAAAACACACACGCATATACATATCTTTTATATACGTTTGCATATGTATAATTCATATGTGTTAATATTGATGTGATGTCCGTTATATAACTAACAAGATTACGAAATATCTCTAAACGTATAGAATAAAACTCAATGCTCTCAAATCGCATGCCTTGTCTCTTCTATTTCACTCCTCTCTCTCTCTTTTTCTCCCACTCTCTCTCTCTCTCTCTCTCTCTATATATATATATATATATATATATATATAAGTATGTGTGTGTGTGTATGTGTGCGTGGTATAATGTAACAAACCTTTGCTAAATATTTTCATCTTCCTAACAAACAACGATACCTGATTCGATAGAATTTTCTTATTTGTTGGCCATCAGCCGTAATTACTAAACCTCTCAGTGCTTAACACATCTCTCATTAATCTTCATGACGCTTGATATCATAGAAACTATGTGTGGGAATATAATATTTATGATACACCACAACTCCACCTATATGAAATTATCATCATATCAACGTTACATATCCTCTATATCCTCTGGTGTGATTAGAAACATTAATACATAATTCAAGATTATTCTTTATTAGCTATATCACTTCGGTTTTACTCTTTGCATATAAAATTATCTGATTAGTGACGAAACACAAGTATATCTTAGTAAAACTTTTCAAACTGTTGAAATACAAAAATCTTAGCTTTATTTAAAATCTTTCGAATAATGTAAGAATTTTTACCAAGGGACATGATAGTATCGTAATTAGGAAAGTGCATCATTGAAATAAGTATTTCGTTTAGTGTTCATAACAGTCTTTATCTGTTGAGTTGACACAAAAACGAAAGAGAAGACAGAAAACTGGACAATTTTATGCCGATTATCTATGCTGTAGTTTAACAGTGGTGCAGACACGTACTACTAAAATGTCGTCATGTATTTACTAATTGAATTGTTACACGGAATACAAAAAATCACTACTCTAACATCAATAGCACTTACAAACTGGCCGAGATTCAAGTTTCATTCTCATGAGTTCAAGTCCTACTGTGAGCATGATATTTATAACGTTTAACCATTGCAATTTTTTCTATATTCTTTGATTGCAAACAAGTTATTCTGTCAGCCCGTCAATTCTGTGTATACCTTTGCACTGAGCGTCTGTTTTTCCCCAGGATTCCTCCGTCTGTTCCGTGTCCAATCTTATCGATTTGTGTGTCCACAGACATCAGATCTTCATGAAAGGGTAACAGCATTTAACTCACTGACTTTCCCCGTTTTTTTTTATTTAATTTCTTTTGCTATTTCAATACAGTTTATACGAAACTACCTTCTATCCGCAGCTCATTTTGACCAACCAGTCGAATTTTTCGTTCCGATAAATGAAATTCAATGTTATCAGACAAACTAAGTGGGTTAACGGTTTCTCCATTGACAGTAATAAAGAATGAATATATATTTAGACGTCCTGGGTAAGACTTTAAACTGCATCCACTTGTAGGGCTCTGGAACTCCTGCTCCAGGCCCCTACAACTCTCGAGGACTGTGGAACCACTTCTTAACCACTATGGTTCCCAGGTCGAATCTGGGTGGGTTAGCATGTCGACTAAACCCTGCCCTAGCTTGGTGAAATTCAGGACAGCGTGAAATCCAGAACAGAATACTTGGTGAAATCTAGAACAGCGTCTGTTCCGAGATCACCCGGTTGTCTTGATCACGCAGCCTCTGCGTCCGTCTGACGTTCGGAGGCAAGTTGCGTGTCTTGTTCTGCTATTAGCTACAGCAGAACAAAGCCAAGTAAACTGGCTGTAAATGCGTGACACGACAACGTGGACACAGCAGCTCGCTGAAGCTTGTCTCCGACCGCCATTGCACTAGTCACCGATAAGTCAAGTTGTGTGGTGAAGGAAACAAATCGTTGAACAGATTTAGATTCATCTCCACTTCGCTCAATGTAATTTTGGAAACAGAAGTAATTAGATCACCGTTTGTGTCGAAGATAATTTTGATATTTCCTGAAGTGAATTACTTGTTCATAGAATCAGTGTAAGTGGTTGAGTATTCCGAGTACCATTACCGTAATTAACAACCTATATCAGCGTGGCACAGTGTGAACGAAGTTATACTTCTGAATTACAGGTTCCAATCGGTTCTATATTTAAGAGATGAGGAATTATGTACATTATTTACATTATTTACATTTGACGGATATTTGTCCTCATCTTGTTTGCTGTTAACACAACGTTTCGGCTGATGTACACTCCAGCCTTCATCAGGTGTCTTGGGCAAATTTCGAAACTGGGTTCTCAGTCCTAAGGTATATTATTATTATTATTATTATTATTATTATTATTATTATTATTATTATTATTATTATTGTTACAATTTCAATGAAGCGCAATAAGTCTCGTTTCAGCCAAACGGTGTCTGTCCAGTTGTGTCATCGACGGTACAGATAACTATTTCTGATTTAGATTCATAAGCAGCAACGTTAGAAGTAGATTAGTTGATTAAATTCACAGCAACCTTTGACTCTACTTCATTTTAGCGAGACTGAAGCAATGAAAATAAATTACAACTTTAGTGGGATTTCAGTTCAGAACGTAAAGAGCTGAAAGAAATACCGCAAGGCATTTTTTCCTATATTCTATTGATTCTACCAGCTCTTTGACTAGATTGGCGGTTATAACACCAATATTGTTTTGAAGCAAAGCTAGATATATTTTCTGAGGCAGAGTAGTTGAAACAATGATCGATGTAGTCTAACCTTACAAGTTGAATTGCAGATCAATCGAGCCTTCAGCTGAATAATTAAGCCTTCCTCATTAATTAAGATGATCTACAACATTTAATTGATTCATTAGGTTTCGTGACATTCAATAATGTGTCTATATATTCTAGGAGATATTAAATCATTTGGAAAAGGCACAGATAGGAAACAAAGTATCATTAAATGACGCTCTCTCTCTCTCTCTCTCTCTCTCTCTCTCTCTACACACACACACAACCACACACACACACACACACACACACACACACACACACACATAGTAATAGGTAAGTACGATCCAGAGAGCCAAGCGTAGAAACTTAGGAAGCTTTGAGTATTGATACAGCTACAACAGATGATAAAAGCTGGACAATATACGATAGAAGAAGTTTATTACCCTCGTAAGTCTAGTCGGGTAACAGTAACGCAAACAGAAATGAGCAACGCTGACTTGTAAACATTTGGTATGCTTTGTAGTGTATTAAAATACGAAAATGAAATGCTGTATACTTGATAGCAATTATTATTTGGATATTAGTTACCAGGTATGTGTTTAATATTTAAATTCGTCCAAGCAATGGTATTACACCGCTAAACTTTGGGAAGTTAAGTAATGTGTGCATGGATAGTTTATGACCTGGTTGTGGTGCCGATCAAACTGCAATAATACTTGAAATCCGCATATACACACATTACTAGTTTTTTCTATCTTCGATCACATTGTTTATTTAGAAGCATTCGTATGCAAAGTATCGTAACTTCTAGTGTCTTCTGCTGTAGCCTCGGGTCGACCAAAGCCGTGTGAGTGGATTTGGTAGACGGAAACTGAAAGAAGCCGTCGCATATATATATATAATAATAATAATAACATATATATATTTGTGTGTCTGTGTTTGGGTTACGTTCCAATGCACCAGTTTAAGGAAAAAATGAGGTACCATTAGACTAGACTAGACGTACCAGCAACATCTGTGGATTAGCAGAACGGTAAGAATATCGAACTGAATACCTTACAGTATTTCATACATTCTGCTTTCAAATCAAGACATAGTCTTTTTGAGTGCTAGAATTATCAGTTCCCTGGATGAGCATCACCGCCCGGTGTCATTTGGGAATTTAGCGGAATCTAGTCTATTACAACTATTCGATTCAGGTCACGGCTTGAGAATAACATTATTTCATCCACTGGTCTTAGAAGCTTTGTAAATGCTCACGGAAGGTGCCTTATGCCCTAAATATACAGTAAAAGAAGGCATACAATACATTTACCATACTTAAATATCTTGCTCTTAGCTTTAAAAATGGCGGCTCTATGTGGTATGTCGAACTGGTAGACGTACCAGCAAAATATTCTTAAACATCGCACTATTGATTAAAACAGGACAAGAATATTGGTCAATGTAGTAATAGATATATTAAGGAAAAAAAGAACGGATGTTCACGGCTGGAATGTCTTTGATCTTAGGCTTGCTCAAACATTGCCTCCCTGGGGCTAAAAAACAATGCAACCTGACAGATTTAGCGTAAACATTTTATAGCCAACCGAAAACATCTAATGCGAATGGTTGCTTTATATCTTTATATTTATATTTTAAATGTTTTAATAACTGATTTCATATTATTATTATTATTATTATTATTATCATCATCATTATTATTATTATTATTATTATTATTATTATTATTATTATTATGTTCTATATCCGATTTTATATAAAGTTGACATATTCACAGCAACCTTTGCATTGCGGTTTTCAATTTAGATCGACCATAGAAAATCTCAAAGCCACTCCTACAGGAATTGTACAAACTCTTCATACTTTAGAAACCATTGAAGAATGGACAGAGATAAAGTGCACACAGAGAAACAGACCTACATATGCGCGCGCACAGAGGCGCACATACACACATACATACATACTCATGCATACATAGATACATACATTCATGCATACCTACATATATGCACAGATAGAGACTCTTTACATGTATGTATGTATGTATGTATGTATCTATGTAGATATATACACAGCACAATCGATAAAAGCTGAAAGATAGAAGAACGGAAGTGACCAAAGAAATAAATGAAACTGGAAGCGGGCGGAGTTACTATAAGCGATGCTATGGCTTGACATTTCCTCTGGCAGACGGACGGCCTGGTTTTAGTGATTCTCCGCTTTATTTCCATTCTAACTCTCCTATAATTCCTATTTAGACAAAATAAATTTCAGTAAACTAATAAAAGATTTTACTTGTACTAACCAAGTGTGTCAGATCAAAATTAAGGTTTGGTCAGTCATACAAAATTGCTTAGCTTCATTTGTTTAACTCCATTTAAAATAGCATTATGTAAATGTGGAGGTGGAGATGTGTGTGCGCATGACTGTGTATGTGTGCATAAGTATAGAGAGTGAGAAAGTGGAGAGAAAGAGAGAGGTGTACGTTTAGTGTTCTTGTTGTGTGTATAAATATCTATATAAGTGAACACACAGACTTAAATACACAGTTAAATCCTTTCTTATTCTTGCACACAACCAACAGTTTTGAGAAAAGTGTGTTTGGGTATGGGGGGTTCAGATACTCTTACATCAGTGCTCCACTGGTACTTGTTGCATCGACCCCGAAAAGTTGAAAGACAAAGTTGATATCGGCGGTATTTGAACGCAAAATATAAACCGGAGGCAGAAATATCTTTAAAGACTTTTTGTCGGGAGTGCAAACGCCTCTGCCAACACATAGCCTTTCGCACTCCATAAATAAATTAATAGATAAATAGAAAATAAATAAAACGTACAATTTACAATCGACAGAAAAAAATACTCACTCTAAGATGTATGTATCCCTTCATGATGCATTCCGTTGCTATTGAGAGTTTCACGATAAATGCACCTAAGAGCCAGACAAAGACTACAGAAAGCAAACTGGGAAGAAAATCTGTGCTTTCTAGGAATATTAACGGAAGTGAAAAATAGTGAGCTTCCATATTGTTATACAATGTTGATGTTTTAGAAACGTAGATCATTGTAAAATGCCCGTTGAGTATTTATGAACCCAAATTTAGACACAAATGGAAGTTGATCTAACGTAGTGGTAGATGGTATATGCCAAATTTTAACCCTCCTCATTTTTCTTTTAAACTCATCACCCGAATCAGCGTAGCAATTTGCGTGCTTTGTTTTTGTTTTTTTGTTGTTTTTTTTCGTGTCACGAGAAACGATAAAGCACACCCTGTTTGTGACATTGAAGCTTCCCAGCTGCTTGAAAATGGTTGAGTGTTTCATGCTGGAAATTTCATCTGGTGGAGACGTTTCGTCCCTGTTCTAGAAACCGAAACATACTCAAAAAGCAGGAGTCATCAGAATGGTTATTGCAATGAAACCTCAGCAATTTGATAAGAACCTTAATCGAGCAATCCCGAGGTGGAGTTTAATACCAAATGTTTCATGCAGATGGTCATCTGATACATGTTATATATGCTGAAGAGAAGGTTGAACAACCAGACCAAGGAAAAATGTGCGAACATATGATCTTGAAGGTTATGTGGTTTCCTGGATATTCTGATTTGAACCGTTGGATTGTTGCAACTTCCGAATCGAATGGCGTTTGCATGTTACCAAGGATTTGTTGATAGCTTCAACTAATACCAGAGTGAACAGCACAAAATAGGGTCCACCTGATTCTGGTTTGTAGTTACCAACGTGACCGCCACGAGGAATGTAAGTGCGGTTTTATGAACGCCCTGTGTCCTTCATTTATCTAGAAGTAAGTGAGTGTCTTTTTTATGGGAATTTATTGTCTTTTCTAGGTTCGGCACTTGCCTTGTTGTGCCTTGATCAAGGACGCCTTCATTAGAGTTTGCCCCAGTTCCCTCAACTGAAAATGTGTTCTGTCAAGATTAATTCGGCGCTCCATTCAGATTATTGTACTCCAAGTTCTTTTAAACACAACGGAAAGGGAGATATCCTCCATTCTAATGGGCTTTGTAAATCCGGCACAAAAGAAAAATACAGCAACAAAACGTAACGCACGTTTCATACACTGTAGATCGCAAACAGGTGAACACAATGACGATACCAGAAAAAGAAAACCAACGACGAAGAGAGTCAGAGGTAACGGAGAGTATCTAATACACACACGTATATATATACACAGGTCTTAGTTTTCTTTGTATTATATACATAAAAGTCTATATAGGTAATTTTCAACTAACTTTAACCACGCATCAGATAGCCTTTCTTGGCAACCGTACCGCATACACCACAATGCTACAGAGTTATGATTGGTGGTCGAGGGAAACAACGCATAAACTTATGAAAACAA
>NC_142931.1:144287866-144295366 GCF_046866305.1 Octopus bimaculoides
GTTTACCATTTTATGTAACATTATGTATGTATAAATACAAGTGTGTGGTTGCGTACAACTGTGTATGTATCGCTGATTATTCCTGTCTAAGTGCATACCTATCCGTCCTCAAGATAGTGAGTGATGTATGTCTCATATGCATATATATATATTTATATGCGTGAGTGTGTGTTTGTTTGTATATGTATATCTATGTATATATGTATGTGAATACATATACATTTGTATTCGTATATCTAACTTTGTGTGGGTATGAGTGCATACGTATATATTTTCGCGTGCGCTTGTGTGTATGTGTGTGTGTGTGTGTGTGTGTGCGTGCGTGCGTTCTTGCATAGGTGCGGATGTGTTTGCTCAAATTTAATTACTTTAATTAAGACAGCCACAGATTTATTAAATGGCATTTTTTAAAAGTTCTCTATGAAAATCTCTGGTAAAATCTCTGGTAAAATACTGGAGTGGCAAGATGGCAGTATATGATGCGTTCGAGAAGAAGTCAGAAGGATTGGGTGTGTGAATGAGAAATTGAAAAGGAACGATAGAAAAACAGATATAGACCGATAGATAAATAGATACATGAATAGGTAGATAGATAGATATCTATCTATCTATCTCTCGATATATATAGATAGATAGATAGATAGCTAGCTAGCTAGATACAATTCTTTTATTAGCCACACAGGGCTCAACAAAGATGGGACAGATACAATGTAGAGCTTTTCTTTTTGGGAGGGGGAAGGGAAAAAATAGATAGATAGATAGATAGATACATTTCTTTTATTAGCCACACAGGGCTCAACGAAGATGGGACAAATACAATGTAGAGCTTTTCTTTTTGGGAGGGGGAAGGAAGGAAAAAAAAAAAAAAAAAAATTGGTGGTGTCGATCAAAAGGGATCGTAGGAAGGGAAAAAGGGGCAGTTCGATCAAAAGGGATCGAGAAAAACAGAAAAGGAAAGGCCGATCAATAGGGATCGTGTATCACACAGGAATGTTCTCGTGTAAAAAGAGGGGAGGACAGTTTAGGTTTAGCCGTGGAAGGAAAAGCCTACGGAAAAGACCACGGTAACCTTGGTCAATATTCTCATTGAAGAAACTATAACAGTAAGTGACTCTCTTTTGCCTTTTTGTTTTATTTATTTTTTCTTGTTCATAGGGTTATGCTCAAGATGGCTCCGTCGTTCACACGTGCCATCCTTGCTACATTCACCCATCTTTTTTTGAAGCATTCACTAGACAAGACTTCCCTTTCTACTCTCAACTTCCTCTTCAGGTGATACTTGAAGAAGTTGATGAGAGATTGCCCAGAGAGGAAAGTCTTTGTCTCTAGACCTTTCAGACGCGTCCACCATACACATTCTTTCGCCATAGCCACAAGTACGATGAAAATAGCTCTTCCTTCCCGTTTAAAGGAAGGAGGCGCGACAATATTCACGATAGACTCGGCTGATAGACCGACTCGTCCCACACGCGATAGCAGTTGTTCGACGTAAGCCCACAGCTCGGAAATGGTGGGACACTGTACGAGTGCGTGCAGAACGGTTTCGTCGCTCTGCCGGCATCTCGGACAGGTCGGCCCCGTGTTTCTCGAGCCATGCCTGTAGAGCTTATCCCGAACGGGTAGTGCTTCTCGATAGCACTGCCAGGCCAGGGATCTCTGGAAGTTGTCCATAGGTCCCGGCCCGAAGGTCGTCTTAAACAGGCGGGTCAGGTATTCCTCGTCGACGACCAGGTTCGCCCCGAGATCGTCGTCGTACCTTCCCTCCACTAATCCACTATAGAATGCATTAGTTGTGATGCAGTCGCTCAAGGTTGACCCGGGTTGTTGGAGTTGCCGAAGAGCAGCGCGACACTCGCGGTGCCATTCGCCCTTCCTCGGCCTCTTCTTGATCCATGACTGCAGTTCGGTCATGGAGACGAGCTGCGGGAAAGCGCGCCGCACAAACGGCGACCACACCTGTTCACCGCTGTCTACGTAGAGCCGGAGATGTCGCAGTCTCAGCGCGTGTCTGCGCATCATCAACCACGGCATGCCCAGTCCTCCTTTTAACGGGTGTTGGCAGCAAACGGATCGCCTAACCATCGGAACGCTTCCTTTCCACAAGAAGCGGAAGAGGATGCGCTCCAGTTTGGTGATGGTAGGGTCGGGACAAGGAACGACGGTCAGGCGGTAGTAGATGACGGACGCGATGTACGTGTTCGCCACCTCCGCCCGACCTTTCAGGGAAAGCTTCCTCTCGGCCCATTGCCGGGCTAGAGTGGCCACCCTTCTCGTTATCTCGTCCCAGTTCTTCTCCGTTTGGAGGTCTGGACCAAACCAGACCCCGAGCATCTCAACCGGACCGTCAGTCCAACGACCCACGACGGAGGCGCTACTTGACGGCATGGGGTTGCTTCTCCAGGTGCCGAGCCGCAAGCCCACTGACTTATCCCGGTTGATTTTCGCTCCCGTTACCGCTTCGTATTCTCTCAGTGTCTCGCCGACAAGCTCGATGTGCTTTTGGCTAGACACTATGACGGTGACGTCGTCCGCGTATGACGACACGCTCGTCCCGCATCCCAACTCTCGCGGGATGCCCCTCAGCGTCGCCAGCTTCCGCAGTAGTGGCTCGAGAGTCAACACGTACAGAAGCGACGAGAGGGGGCATCCCTGACGGACCGAACGTGCAATGTCGAAGGGTCTTGATTGATGCCCATTGACGCGAACTACCGAACGGATGCCTCTGTACAAGGCAGCCATCCAGCCGCGGAAAATGGGACCGAAGCCGACTGCTATGAGGACAGCCTCCAAGTATTGATGGTCTACCCTATCGAAAGCTTTCGATTGATCTAAATTGATCAGGGCCCCACCCATGCCAGGTTCCTTAACTACCCTCTCTATGATGTAGCGCATCAGATGGAGGTTGTCATGGATGCTCCTGCCCGGCACCGCGCACGTTTGCGCCTTGCCGATCAGTTTCTCGATGACAAGCGCCAACCGCTTGGCTAACACCTTGGCCAAAATGTTCAAGTCTGCATTGAGCAGAGTGATGGGCCTAAAGTTATCTATGACGTCCCCCTTGTTTGGATCTTTCTTCAGCAGCGTTACGGCTCCTCGACTCACAAAACCGGGAATGCTCCCGTTTTGCTGCCAGTTGCAGTACACGGCCGCCAAGACGTCTCCAAACAAGTCTGGCTTACAGTTGTAAAGCTCGTAGGGCAGACCATCCAAACCCGGAGATTTGTCCCTCGAGCATCCCGCCATCGCGTCCCTCACTTCCGCCGCCGTGATGGCACCTTCGCAGCACTCCGCCTCTCTTGCCGAGAGTCGTGGCAGGCTGTACAGGTAGGCACTGAAGTCCACCCTGCGTTCTCGCTCGCCATTCGTCCCAAACAGTCGAGCAAAGTGCCGCTGAAAGGCCTCACACATTTTGCTTGACTCGAGCAGTTCGCGCCCCTGTTCGTCCACCAGAGACCGAATGGTGGCTTTGTTGCCCTGTTGCGCCTCCGCCACCCGGGCCTCTCGTGCGGCTCCAACACCTTCGTTTCTTAGAGCACGCATCCTAGCCCTGACAACGCACCCTTCGTGTTTGGCGTTGAAGTGTTGGTCAAGGGCCAACCTCGCCGCCAAAACGTCGGATGCGATGCCACTTCTAATTGCCTCTTCTAGCTTCTTAACTAGTTCACCCTCTACTCTGTTTCTGTCTATGGCTAGTGCTTTGCTATACCTAACCGCTTCTGCTTTTATTGCTCTCTTGAGGGCAAACCACCATTTGTTATTGATGATGGCTCCTGTCAAAGCCCTCTTTACTAACGTGCTAATCCGGTCTCTGAAAACTGGTCTCGACGGGAAAGACGCGTTTAGTTTCCAGTAACCGGAGCCCTGCCTATGTGTCTTATCTAAGTCTAGCGTACACGTCACAAGTTTGTGATCCGTGTAGCTGACTATGTGAAATTGTGGACACCCTATGCTATCTCTATCTACTCTCCTACACAGTAAAGATAGATAGATAGATAGATAGATAGATAGATAGATAGATAGATAGATAGATAGATAGATAGGTAGAACGATACATAGAGAGTTAGATACATAGTAACTGCGACTCGATCGATTTCGACGACGAGGGTTCTAGTTGATCCGATTAACAGAACATCTTCCACGTGAAATTAACACGCAAGTGGCTGGGCATTCCACAGACACGCCTTCCCTTAACGTAGTTCTCAGGGAGATTCAGCGTGACACAGAACAGGACGAGGATGGCCAGTTTTGAAATACAAGCGCTACTCATTTTTCCTAGCTAAGTGGAATTGAACAACGTGAAAGTGTCTTGGTCAAGGCCTCAACGCATCGCCGGAAATTGAACCCATGACCTTACTATATATATATATATATATATATATATATATATATATATATATATATTTATTTATATATACGTATCTATGTATATATATATATATATATATATATATATATATATATCATTATAAATATACAGGGATTAGCAATTGAGTTGCTTCTCCAACATACTGAAAATTTAGAAATAGCAGTCAAAGAACTACTGATTCCAAACTACAAATTTTTCTCTAAAGTGGATGGCGATATTTATGGCACACATAGAACAAAAAACCGGAGGATACGAATCGTTTCATGGTTAAGTAAATGGAAATTTCACTATTCCAATCTTCAGCCTCAATATTCTGATAAATTTGAAAGTGTCTCTAAAATATTATTTGGTGTCGCATGGCCAAAAATTACCGTGAATTTTTTTAGAGACACTTTCAAATTTATCAGAATATTGAGGCTGAAGATTGGAATAGTGAAATTTCCATTCATTTAACCATGAAACGATTCGTATCCAATTAACTAAAGGCTTGGTTTGTTTACGCTTTTCCCTCCGGTTTTTTGTTCTATGTGTGCCATAAATATCGCCATCCACTTTAGAGAAAAATTTGTAGTTTGGAATCAGTAGTTCTTTGACTGCTATTTCTAAATTTTCAGTATGTTGGAGAAGCAACTCAATTGCTAATCCCTGTATATTTATAATGATAAATAGTTTTACCGATAAAGTTTTTTTTCATACTGAACTACTTGGCAGAATTGTTAATTATTAATTCTATTATTAATTGACGATTCTCTGCCCTTATTCTTGTATATATATATATATATATATATATATATATATATATATATATATATATATATATATATATATATATATATATATATATATATATATATATATATATAAAGATATATATATATATATATATATTTATATATACGTATCTATGTATATATATATATATATATATATATATATATATATATATATATATATATATATATATATATATATATATGTATATATATATATATATGTATGTATTTATATATATATATATATATATATATATATATATATATATATGTATGTATGTATTTATATATATATATATGTATGTATTTATGTATATATATATATATATATATATATATATATATATATATATATATATATATATATATATATATATATATATATATATATATGTATGTATGTATAAATACATATATGTTTATATTTAGAATATATTGATAGATAGATAAATAGATAGATATAGATATATGCACACACGTATATATATATTCGCACATACATACATATATATATATATATACATATACACGTGCATAAAAACATACATATATACATATATACTTCCATATATACATAAAATAGGTCGACAGATCGATGGCAACATTGGCATGAAGGACGAGAAAAGAATTTGAGGGAAAATCGCGAGGGAAAAGAAGCGATGGAAAGAAAGGCAAATGTCATGCTTCCTTTATTAGTTGTCGACCAAATATAAAATTATGACACCATCCCATAATATTGTTCAAGTTGGTACTGGCAACCACGTGGAGTCTCCTAAGGCACAGAAGGGTGGACACGTAAGACCATCAAGGAGAGAAAATATATTTAGTTAAGGACAGAAAAGAATAAAAAAATATTTCACCCCGTCGTTAGATACAGAGGGATTCTGTAGAGAACAAAAGGAAATAATAGACGAGCGGAACGTGGATATTAATACACTGTGTCTTTCCACATAAGGATTGATGACAAGGTTGAATCGAGTAGTGATTTGTAAAGTTTAAGAAAGTGAAAGGAAATGTCCCTTCGACCGAAAGGAATGATTGAACTGAATAAACACAAATCTGCCAAGAGAAAAACGCGAAGAACATGTGTATGAGCTGTACGTACAATCGTTAGTTTAGAAAAGGATGATCGGTAGAAGGAGCAAGACGTGGTTACAGGAAGAATTCTGGTGTCTTGTTGGAGACGGAAAATGTACTAAGCGGTTGTGGTGATGTGGGACAGTGAAAGGGAGAGAGAGAGAGAGGGAGAGAGAGGGAGGGAGAGAGAGGGAGGGAGAGAGAGTGTGTGTGTGTGAGAGAGAGAGAGAGCGTGTGTGTGTGAGAGAGAGTGTGTGTGAGAGAGAGTGTGTGTGAGAGAGAGAGAAAGTGAGACGATGAGAGAGAGAGGGATAGCGATGTTTGAAAGACATCTTTTATATAGAAATGTACATTCGCAATATAATATGATTCATATAATTATAGAAACATATATAGCACGTATATACACACTCACACAAACACACACATAAAACAAAGACACACACACACACAAACGCATACATATTCCTCAATTTCGAACAACTAATTCTACCAAATATTGTGAAGAATATTATGAAGACATCTGATTATCTATATAATACGAATGCGGAGGTATTGAAATAGCGTTGTTGGAGTAGAATATATCCATGAATAATGCATTAAGAAAGTACGCAAATATTCCCTTACAGCTGTTTCTAGAATAGCTGCACATAATGTGTATTTCTCAGCGAACGAAGATAAGCTTTCCATATAATAGTCGTTTATACAGACTTCAGAGGTTCTTAGTAGCTACCAGTTCCATCGTCGAAAAGTGAATGGTGACTTATTTTAACATTACATCATTAAACGCGATTTTATCTGTATTCCGTGTCTCAATTCCTTTCTTTTCATCGTGAAAAACCGAGGAGATAATTTGCCTCTCTTGTTTGAAAAATCTTACCTCAAACATTTCTTAAATATAGATGTATTGAATAAGAACGAAACTGAAGTATGCCTTTCTGTCAGTTTGATTTATGAAACACTGGAATGCATTGGTAGAGCATGGCAAAGTCAAATCGAGTGAAATGAAAAAAAATGAATGAATAATGGAATATGAGATGATGGAAGGAGAAAATGAGAGAAATGTTTGTAAATCTGGGAGAGTGAAACATGGAATGAAGGAGAAGAAAAAGGAGAATTAGATATAAGAAGAAAAAGCAGAGAGAGAAAAAAGAAAACCCAGAAAAATATAATGCAGAGGAAGGGAGAATTGGAAGGAGGAGGTGTACGATTAGAATGTATAGAAGTAGAAGGAGTAGGAGTAGGAGGAGTGAGAGTAGGACTGAGGGTGGAGTAGGAGGAAAA
>NC_142931.1:144305366-144310366 GCF_046866305.1 Octopus bimaculoides
GACATTCACACAAAAACAAATAAAAGACACAAAATCCCTTCTTACGAAAGAAGGAGATGATGTCAGAATAAACATACCAAAAGATATTATAGAAATGAAAAATAAAAAGTGCATCATTTATAAACTGGTAAACACAAAAACCAGACGTGTAGAAAATGTTAGCACAGATAAAATTGAAGTTTGTCTTAGAAAAATTTGGCCTTATCAGAATCATGTCACCTGGGGAAGAAAATTTGGAACGGTGCAAGTGAGATTTCTGGATGAAAATTTAGCTAAACAATTTTCGACACTCTCTCTCCGCACAGATGACTTGGTAATGATACCGAGTTATCTAGGACAGAGAGTGACTAAAGTTATGATAAAAAATGTGCCATCGGAGGTGGACACCCAATGGCTGATATCGGCCGTGTGCCTGGAAATGGAGGAGGCAAATATTTTGGAGATTACGGTCGGAGAGGAAAAGAACTGGGGAGGGAAAAATCTGGAAATCCTTCTCCACATCACGGAGGAGGCTTCACAGAAAATTCCTCCAAACATTAGATTGGCAGAGGACCACAAGCTGTATGTGGTGGTAGAGGGCAGGCGACCTCGCTGTTACCTATGCAACAGCGAAGCACATCTGAAAAAGGACTGCCCTCTGGCCGCTAAACAAAAACAACAACAACAACAACAACAGAAGCAACTACCAAATACCCCCAACAGAAAAACCTTACTACCAACACCACCAGCAACACAAAAAACAACAACAGAAATATCAGCAATAACCACAACAGAAAAGACAACAGAAACTGCAAAAACAGAAGAAAAAAAAGAAAATTCCAAGACTGCCTCTCCCTCCCCCATATCACATACACCACACATAAATAACAAGCAGCCAACATCAATAAAAACAGCAACACAAACATTCACAGAAACACACACAGACGCACAAAATTTGCCGTTACCTCTTTCTGACTCCTCAGATCTCCCATCATCCGATGAAGAGAGTGGGGAGGAGTGGAAAATAGCTACGAAAGGAAAGAGGAAGCGCAGTAAGAAGAAAACAAAACAAAATGCAAACACAAACAAAGCAGGGAGATTCACATCTCCCGAAAATACTACTAACACCAATAGTAATATAAAAAAAAACAATGCTAACAGCAATAGACAGTACAAACACAGAGTTGATGAATTACATCAACTCTAAAACAAACATCACAAATAACGATATCAAAACCAACAACCACCCACGTACAACACCGCCAAAACACATTAAAATTATTCATGTAACACCAGCATTACACAACACAATAAAATCCCTCTACCCCAACTCGGTAAGGGGATTCCAGAAATATTTGTGCAAGAAATTGTACAATAGCCTCCTTGGTGAAAAATCCAAGGAGGAAACAAAACTTTCTAACAGTAAGTAACACTCTGTTCTTTTGTTTTGTGCTTTAAAGCACACGTATAAATAGAATCATGGTGAAGATTGGTTGTGTGAATGTGCGTGGCTTAGGGTCCCCTTGGAAACAAGGGTACCTCTTAAATGACATCAAGTCACACAATTTGGATATCATAGCCATTAGTGAGACCAGACTCCATGAACCGCGGGCCCTAAAGTCCATGTTTGGCGGACAGTTTAACATTTATTTTTCTCCCTGTCTGCCGAGGATGGGCGGTAGTGGCACGGCGGTTCTTTTTCGCAAGAGTCTGGATCTCCAAGTAAAGACGATATTTACGGACTCGGAGGGTAGACTGGTTGTCCTAGATGTGGACGGCAGCGATGGAGGCGCTTTTCGGTTGCTGGCAGTTTATGTGCCTCCTTTAACAGGTCGGTCAGACTTCTTTCGACGTCTAGAAGTATTCCTGGGAACGTCTCGTCCCTTACTTTTAGTGGGGGATTGGAATGCTACCTTGGACACGCATCTAGACTACGTGGGGAGTGACAAAACTAGAAGGGGATGCAAAGGCCTCATAGACCTGATCAGACGCTTCCAGTTGTCTGACAGGTACCGACTCGACCACCCAAATGTGCCAACGTGGACTTGGAGCAACCGCATTGGGTCGTCGAGATCGTATCTAGATAGGATAGTGTGTAGGACAAGAGATAGAGATAGTTTAGGATGTCCACAGTTCCACATAGTCAGCTACACGGATCACAAACTTGTGACGTGTACGCTAGACTTAGATAAGGCACATAGGCAGGGTCCCGGTTACTGGAAACTAAACGCGTCTTTCCCGTCGAGACAGGTTTTCAGAGACCGGATTAGCACGTTAGTAAAGAGGGCTTTGACGGGAGCCATCGTCAACAACAAATGGTGGTTTGCCCTCAAGAGAGCAGTAAGGGCGGAAGCAATAAGGTATATCAGGGCACTAGCTGTAGAGAGGAACAGAGTAGAGGGGGAGCTAGTGATAAAGTTAGAAGAGGCATTGCGAAGTGGCATCGCATCCGACGTTTTAGCGGCGAGGTTGGCCCTCGACCAACACTTCAATGTTAAACACGAAGGGTGTGCTGTCAGGGCAAGCATGCGTGCTCTGAGGAATGAAGGTGTTGGAGCCGCACGAGAGGCCCGGGTGGCGGAGGCGCAGCGGGGTAACAGAGCCACCATCCGGTCTCTGGTAGACGAACAGGGGCGCGAATTGCTCGAGCCGAGCAAGATGTGCGAGGCGTTTCAGCGGCATTTTGCCCGACTGTTCGGGAGGAGTGGCGAGCGAGAAGGCAGGGTGGACTTTAGTGCCTACCTGCACAGCTTGCCACGACTCTCGGCAAGAGAGGCGGAGTGCTGCGAAGGGGTCATCACGGCGGAGGAGGTGAGGGACGCGATGGCGGGTTGCTCGACGGACAAATCTCCGGGTTTGGATGGTCTGCCCTACGAGCTTTACAACTGTATGCCAGACTTGTTTGGAGAAGTCTTGGCGGCCGTGTACTGCAACTGGCAGCAGAACGGGAGCATTCCCGGTTTTGTGAGCCGAGGAGCGGTAACGCTGCTGAAGAAAGATCCAAACAAGGGGGACGCCATAGATAACTTTAGGCCCATCACTCTGCTCAATGCAGACATGAAAATTTTGGCCAAGGTGTTAGCCAAGCGGTTGGCGCTTGTCATCGAGAAACTGGTCGGCACGGAGCAGACGTGCGCCGTGCCGGGCCGGAGCATCCATGACAACCTCCATCTGATGCGCGACATCATAGAGAGGGTAGTTAAGGAACCTGGCATGGGTGGGGCCCTGATCAATTTGGATCAATCCAAAGCTTTCGATAGGGTAGACCATCGATACTTGGAGGCCGTCCTCGAAGCGGCCGGCTTCGGTCCCGTTTTCCGCGGCTGGATGGCTGCCTTGTACACAGGCATCCGTTCGGTTGTTCGCGTCAATGGACGTCTATCGGGACCCTTCGACATTGCACGTTCGGTTCGTCAGGGATGCCCCCTGTCGCCGCTCCTGTACGTATTGACTCTCGAGCCACTACTGCGGAAGCTGGCGACGCTGAGGGGCATCCCGCGAGAACTGGGGTGCGGGACGAGCGTGTCGGCATACGCGGACGACGTCACCGTCATAGCGTCTAGCCACGAGCACATCGAGCTTGTCGGCGAGACGCTGAAAGACTACGAAGCGGTGACGGGAGCGAAAATCAACCGGGATAAGTCGGTGGGTTTGCTGCTCGGCACCTGGAGAAGCAAGCCCATACCGTCCGGCAGCGCCTCAGTAGTGGGACGCTGGACGGACGGTCCGGTCAAGTTGCTCGGAGTCTGGTTCGGTCCGGACCTGCAAACGGAGAAAAACTGGGACGAGATAACGAGTAGGGTGGCCACTCTCTGCCGGCAATGGTCCGAGAGGAAGCTGTCCCTAAAAGGTCGGGCGGAGGTGGCGAACGCGTACATCGCGTCCGTCATCGAATACCGCCTGACCGTCGTGCCTTGTCCCGATCGCGCCATCACCGAAACGGAGCGCATCCTCTTCCGCTTTTTGTGGAAAGGAAGCGTTCCGATGGTGAGGCGATCCGTTTGTTGCCAACACCCGCTGAAAGGAGGGCTGGGCATGCCGTGGTTGATGATGCGCAGACATGCGCTGAGACTGCGACATCTCCAGCTCTACGTAGACGACGGTGAGCAGGTGTGGTCGCCGTTTGTGCGACGCGCTTTCCCGCAGCTCGTCTCCATGACCGAGCTGCAGTCGTGGATCAAAAAGAGGCCGAGGAATGGCGAATGGCACCGTGAGTGTCGCGTTGCTCTGCAACAACTTTGCCGTCCCGGGTCGACCTTGAGCGGCTGCATCACAACGAAGTCATTCTATAGGGGATTAGTGGAGGGCAGGTACGACGACGATCTCGGGGCGAACCTGGGCGTCGACGAGGAATACCTGACCCGCCTGTTCAGGACGACTTTTGGGCCGGGACCTATGGACAACTTCCAGAGATCCCTGGCCTGGCAGTGTTACCGAGAGGCGCTACCCGTTCGGGATAAGCTCTATAGACACGGCTCGCGAAATGCGGGGCCGACCTGCCCGAGATGCGGTCAGAGCGATGAAACCGTTCTGCACGCACTCGTGCAGTGTCCAACCATTTCGGATCTGTGGGCTTATGTCGAACGACTGCTGTCGCGTGTGGGACGAGTCGGTTTATCAACCGAGTCTATCGTCAATATCGTCACGCCTCCTTCCTTTAAACGGGAAGGAAGAGCTGTATTTATCGTACTTGTGGCTATGGCCAAAGAATGCATCTGGTGGACGCGTCTGAAAGGATTAGAGACAAATACTTTCCTCTCTGGTCAATCTCTCATCAACTTTTTCAAGTATCACTTGAAAAGGAAGGTGAGAGTAGAGAGGCAAGTGTTGTCTAGCAAATGTTTCGAAAAAAGATGGATACATGTAGCAAGAATGGCACGTATAAATGACGAAGCCACCTTGACCATGATTCTATAAAACGTTTTAAAATTTTGTAAACAGAGAGTTACTTACGTTTCTTGCTTAAATAAAAGAAATTTTATTTAACAAACTGTGACGCTAAAGACCGACGTTACCGTGGT
>NC_142931.1:144315366-144317866 GCF_046866305.1 Octopus bimaculoides
CTGTCTATATATTCTTTTACTTGTTTCAGACTGCGGCTAAGGTGGAGCACCACCTTTAGTCGAACAAATCTAGCCCATAACTTATTCTTTGGAACCCTAGTACTTATACTATCGGACTTTTTTTGCCGAACCGCTAAGTTACGGTGACGTAAACACACCAATGTCGGTTGTCAAGCGATGTGAGGGGACAAACACAGACACACTAATGACCTTCTTTCAGATTCCGTCTACTAAATCCACTCCCGAGGCTTCGGTCGGCCTGAGTCTATGTAAAAGACATTTGCCCAATGTACCACGTGATGGGACTGAACCCGGAACCATGTGGTTGTTAAACAAGCTTCTTACCACAGAGCCATATTTTTCTATATGTAAATATTTGTGTGACCGCGTTTGATCCCCACCCCACCACCAGAACCACCACCATCACTTGACAACCAACCTAGTGGTTCGGCAAAACAGACGGACAGAATAAGTAATAGGCTTACTAAGAATATGTCACGGGGTCGACTTGCTCGACTAAAGGCGGTGCTCCAGCATGGCCGCAGTCGCGTGACTGAAACAAGTATAAAAAAAGAATATTCTGTGACTAAAGACTGAGTGGGAATTGTTGAGTCAAAAGAAACCAAGATAATGTCTATATTCATTGGTGATTATTTACTTCGAAATTTCTATCAACAGCCTACACGTTAACATGTTGTGCTATTGCATATCTTCTGAGCATTTCTTCTGAACATTTCTTCTGAGCATTTCTTCTGAGCAGACTCAACTTCTTTTTAATCTTTTAGTTGTTTGCGTCATACAATGCGGCCATGCTGGGGCACCGCCCTGAAGAATCTTAGTCGAAGGAATCGACTGTGGTATCGATTATCATTTTTTTTTTTCCGTAAAGCCTGGTATTTATTTTATTGGTTTCTTTTACCGAACGGCTAACTTACGAGGACGTAAACACAGCATCACCGGTTGTCAAGCGGTGGCGAGGGAGGAACACATACACTAATACACACACACACATATACACTCACATACGCATATATACAGAAGCGCGCGCACACACTCACATATACGCACACTTATTCGAGGACGCGCTTCTTTCAGTTTCTATCTATCAAATTCACATTAAGTCGGACTAAGGCTATAACAGAAGACACCCACCCAAATGTCGCGCAGTGGAACCGAACCCTGAACCGTAAGGCTGGGAAGCAAGCTTCTCACCACACAGCCACGTCTGACGCAAACAAAGCAACACTGGTTGTCAAGCATTGGTGAGGGAGGAACAAAGACACTAGCTCACACACATACACATACATACAGATACGCGCGCACACACTTACATATACACACACATATACCACACAGCCACGTCTGCTCATATCTTATGCTAAATTTTCCTAAGACTCATCCCCATCTCATTCTCTTCTGTTTAAGACTTCCAGCCAATACAATGGCTGTCCTCCATTTATTTCTTTTGCTTTCTGGTTATATATTCTCACCTTCCTTTTATATTAGCTCCAGGCCTTTTATATTTTTGCAACTTAGCACGTTATATAAATTTAATTTGTCGACTACAATTTTGAAAAGCTGGTCATTGCGAAACTTCGAAGTAAACATACACGATTGATTATAGTCATACAGCCACTCACACGCACGCACACACACTCATACACACACACACAAACACACACAGACGCGCGTGAGCATACACATACATACACACACGCACATACACATTCATACATACATACATAACGTTACTAGATAATTATGCCTTTGTTATTTGTTCCTGCACAAGGATTTAAATTTCAGGTAGGCACCTTTAAAACTGCCTTCAATCATACCAACGTAGATCGTTCCTCTAAACCTAAATTCCATCAAAGCCCTGAATTTCGCTTCCTATACAACAGCTTTCATAAAAAAACTATGGTTCACATTCATTTACTAACCGTTATCTGGAGGGTTTTATGCATTAAGCCGCCTTTTAACTATTGTTATTAATAGCAATTATAATCTCTGCGGTGCCTTTTATGCGGCTGTAGATAAAACTATTTGCAACTTCAGTAAAATATTCTAATTTATGATGATCAGAAATTATTAAATTAACGATTATTTATTTATTAACTACCGCTTCGATGTTACAAGATTTATTTGATCTTTCACTGAAGCTAGATATAAAGAGAAACATTAAAACCTTCATTGTGAGAGATTGAGTGAGAGTAACCCTTTCGTTTTATCAGACGATAAACTTTTGATATATTCACGCTCATCTCTACGATTTTTGAAAACATTAGAAAGTTGCGTAGTGAAATAACATACATTTTTGTAAGACTCTCTGAAAATATATTCAGTATAGATTGTCAGAACAAGGCGGCGAGCTGGCGGAATCGCTACTACGCTTGGCAAAATGCTAAGCGGCATTTCGTCCATTTTTATGTTCTGAGTTCAAATTCCGCCGATGTCGAGTTTGCTTTTCATCCCTTTCGAGGTGCGATAAAATAAGTACCAG
>NC_142931.1:144330366-144335366 GCF_046866305.1 Octopus bimaculoides
TACATAGATAGAGCGGCAAGGTGTATGTGTGCGTGTGTGTTTGTCTGTCTACAATAGATAGAGTCAAATAACTCGAATTGATTAGAAGTTAGAAAGCAAAGAAGTCAATTACGTAGATTGGCTCATATTGCTCGATAAAACCAGGACAGGTACATGAATAATAAAATATTTATTTGTAGACCTAATCACGTAGATAAGAAAACAATCTTAAAAACGAGTCAAGGAGTGTGCCTTTGCGGCTTAGCTCTACTAACTTAAAACGCGTCACCACATTTCCTACAAAATAATGTCATTCCATCGTCTTGAAAATATTTGGCGAGGTCATTGCTGGAACGCATTTGGACATAGTTTGGGAATACTTAAAATTATATAAAACTATTGTTATATTTCGGGATAGTTATTTTTCTTTTTTTCTTTTCTGTTAAACACACAGGCATTCGTTCTTCAGCTAAGATTTAATTTTGTGTTTATTTTATGTCCCTTGTCAGGAAATCTTTCGTCATATATTTTGTGACTTCTTAGCTGCATCTCAAGACACGGGGGGATGGAAAGTCGCTGAAACGGTCACAGAATGTGTGATGTAAGATTTACAGAGGACATAAAATATTCTTTTCTGCTCTTGACACAGTGCCCGAAACTTTGGTGGAGGCCACCAGTCGATTAGACCGACCCCAGTACGAAACTGGTACTTATTTTATCGACCCCGAAAGGATGAAAGGCAAACCTCTACTTTCCATATTCGGGTCGTTTCGAGATCATGGAACATAAGTAATGTAAAAATAAAATTACATAGAAAAAAGGGAACGGAAATAAGCTCGATGAGTTTCCAAATACTAAAAGGTATTTCACATTGAAAATAGCAAGAGCGTGTTCGAAAATATTAAACCAAAGTATGTGTGGCAGTAAAAGCAGGACGAGTTTTCAGGTTGGCCGGAGATATTACCTGTCTACGTGGTGAGATTACTCTACGAAACAAATGTTATTGGCTTCATCGAAACCTAGAAAAAATTCATTTGTTTCAATGAAATTGTTTTGTGAAAACAAAATTCAACATTTTTCTATATGTGTGGTTGTGTTTCCTGTACGTTAGTACGGAAGTATGTATGTATTTATGTATGCATGTTTAAATTTATGTATGTGCGTGTATGTGTGTATGTATCCATGTATATATCTAGGTACGTATGTATGTAGGTATGTATGTAAGTATTTATATATGTATATATACGTGTGTGTGCCTGCATGTGATTTTGTATGCGTGTATGTATGTCAATTTATATGTATATATATGTATATACATATATAAATGTATATATATATATATATATATATATATATATATATATATATATATATATACATATATATATATATATATATTATATATATATACATATATAAATGTATATATATATATATGTATATATATATATATATACATATTCAATTGTATACATTGTATATATATATATATATATATATATATATATATATGTATATACATACACACACACACGCACACACATACATTCAGCCGTTTCTTCGAATTTTTGATAAATGAAGATATCAAAAATTACAGAGGAGATTCTTACCTACAAACAATGGATTTTTATAAAATTATAATGGGTAAGAATCGAAACAATTGTATGCAATCTGTATTTAATATTTATTATATATTATATATATCATATTATTGTAAGAATACAATATAATATTACGTTAATAAAATTTAATTTTTGAATTGTCAATTGTATTTCTCTATTTTCTTTTCAATCTTATATATATGTATATATATATATATATATATATATATATATATATATATATATATATATATATATTAATATGCATGAATGTGTCTGTGTGTCAGAGTAAAAGAGAGTGGGAAAGAGAGAGATATATACAAAGATATGTGGAAATGTATACATAGACATAGAAATATGTATAAATATATATACTCATAAACAGACAGATAGACAATAGACAGACAAATAGACATATAATAGATAGATAGATAGATAGATAGATAGATAGATAGATAGATAGATAGACAAATATAATTGTACGAAGAATTATGAGGAAATGAAAATATATGATAATAACATTAAATTCTAAACGGGAATTTTGGAACAAGAGAAAGAGGAGCGAAGTCGAAGAGAGTAGGAGAGAAAGAATAATACTAAGAGCGTAGATAAATAGAGAATTATAGGTCTTAGAGAGAGAGGGGTAAGTGGAGAGAGAGAGATGGGTAAGTGGAGAGAGAGAGCGAGAGAGAGAGAGAGAGAGAGAGAGAGAGAGAGAGAGTGGGAGATAAGTGGAGGGAGGAGAGATAGAGGTAAAGGGAATATAATATGAAAATATAATTAGTGGTGAAAAAATGAGAACGGGAGCATGTAATTTACTGCGCAACTGGAATATTGTCAAAAGCAGACAAATAAGACATATATATCTTGTCACCACCACGGAGAGAAGCACCAACACGACCAGCAGCGCCACCATTATCATCCACATCACTATTTTAAGTTCACCAATACCTTCATCATCGGTACAACCATTATCATCAGCACCGATATCATTAATACTACAAACACGATCAACGTCGTCATTATCAGAAATCACGAAGATATGCTGTTTAAGAATTTTGGTGTAACACTTACATACGCACACACATACACACATATACATACAAACACCAAACGCGTATATTTTTAATTTTACATACACGTATATGTGGTTCTAGATATACGTATAAATATATATATATATATATATATATATATATATAGCCACTAAACCTTTTTTAATTTATCTCCCTGTTTATTCCTGTGTTCCTCTCTGTCGAAGAGCGTAGGCTCGAAACGTAACAGACTTTCTCACTTCTCGAGCGTTAGACTAATACATCTGTTTGTTGTTTACACACCCGTCTTCGCTTTTTTTTTGGTAAATTCTCACTATATATATATATATATATATATATATATATTGACGTGAATATACGCTAAAAAGCTTGCTTCCCAACCATACAGTTCCGGGTTCAGTCCCACTGCGTGACACCTTGAGCGCCTGTCTTCTATAAACTCGGGTCAACCAAAACCCTTGTGAGTGGATTTGGTAAACGGAAACTGGAGGAAGACCGTCGTATTTATATATATATATATATATATATATATATATATATATATATATATATATATATATATATATATATATATATATAGATGTATATATTTGTTTGTGTGTGTCTGTGTTTGTGCCCACACCATCGCTTGACAGCCGATGTTTCTCTGTCTATGTCCCCGTGACTTAACGATTCGGCGAAAGTGACCGATAGAATAACCACTCGGATTACGAAACACAAATCCTCACAAGGCTTTAGTTGGCCGAGGCTATAGTAGAAGACTCTGAACCAAGGTACAACGCAGTGGGAATGAACCCGGAACCATGTGGTTGGTAAGCAAGCTTCTTACCACACAGCCACGCCTGTGCATATATATGTATACGTATATATATGTATGGATATATACATGCATAAATACTCACACACACACACACACACACACACACACACACACACATACACACACACATATACATATATATATATATATATATATATATATATATATATATATATATATTCATATGCATACATGGGTACTTGGGTGCATGTGTATATGTAGCTATTTATGTAGATATGCATTAGTTTGCACGTACATGCTTCCGTACATAGGCGTAGATCTTGCCATAAATACAATCGACTCCACCTCAAATCTGATTTTAATCAGTGCCCTCCTCCTCCACCAATGAAACTTAGTACTACTAACACCACCAAAGAACACCACCGTCACCAGCACACGCACTGCTACTACTACTACTACTACTACTACTACTACTACTGCTACTACTATAATTTGAATATCTTTTATTTGAAGAGAACTCGTGAAATTTTATTAAAATTAACTGCCTGAGGAAACATGGTGGCAATAGCAGCAGCAGTAGTAGTAGTAGTAGTAGTAGTAGTAGTAGTAGTAGTAGTAGTAGTGGAGGTGGTGTTAGTGGTAGTAATTTGCAGTATACTCAGTAGCAGCAGCATTAGTAGTAGTAGTAGTAGTAGTAGTAGTAGTAGTAGTAGTAGTGCTGGTGATGGTGAACGTGGTATTAATATTGTAGTATGCGTAGTAGCAGCAGCAGCAGCATTAGTAGTTGTAGTATTGGTGTTGGTGTTGGTGGTGGTGGTGGTGGTGTTGTAGTAGATACAGTAGCAGCAACATTTCTTGTAGTAGTCGTGATGGTGGTAGTAGTAGTAGCATTAATAATTTTAATCACGTTTAGGTGATTGTGCTGTAGGGGTAAAAGTTGTTGTCAATGGTGGTGGTCATGTTTTCGCTGTTGTCGTTTTTGCTGTCTCTATAATCCACCCTCGCCACTCTACCGGCTTGTGATGACAGAAAGCGCTCCAGCCGGAAACACTGTGTCATTTGTTGTTTCACGCTCTCTCTTATCCTCATTTATTATTAAGAAAGTAGAAAGGATGTGAGCCGGAAGAAACGTTAGCACGCCAGGCGAAATGCTTAGCAGTATTTCGTCTGCCGTTACGTTCTGAGTTCAAATTCCGCTAAGGTCGATTTTAATTTTTATCCTTTCAGGGTCGATAAATTAAGTACCAATGAAACACAAGGGTCGACGTAGTCGACTATTCCACTTCCCCAGATCGCCGTCCTCCTCAAAATATATTGGCCAGGCTGGCACATACACACGTCAATGGTCAACCTGATCAGTGAAAGCCTAAAATATAGTATTCAAATGTTGGCACAAAGCCAGCAATTCAGTGTGAGAGGCTAAACTGATCATAGCAACCCGAAAGGATGAAAAGCAAAGTTAGCAGGGACAGGATTTGAACTCAGGAAGTAGATACGGTGTACTAATTAAAACCAGGCCAATTCGATATTCTTTATATTCTCCAATAAATTCGATTGCGTAAGATCATTCGAGCTATCGCTGCT
>NC_142931.1:144340366-144347866 GCF_046866305.1 Octopus bimaculoides
AGATCACCATGCCACGCACATACGGTTGTGATGCATGTGGCTAGTGTGCCATTATTAGACGGTCAGTCATGACGGGTATAGTGGGCTTTGCATATTTTATCCCAATGTCACTTTGATGGCATGCACTCTCAATAATAACAACAGCAGCAACAACAGCAATATCATTATCAACAACAACAACAACAACAACAACAGCAGCAACAACAACAACAACAACAACAACAGCAACAGCAATAATAATAATAATAATAATAATAATAATAATAATAATAATAATAATAATAATTGAGAAATAAAACAAACTATGCTGGATCATAGATATAGCATTCCCAGCTGACAACAAGTTATGCGACAAGGAAGAAAGAAAAGTCGATAGATATGACAGGTTAACTTGGGAAGTTAAGCAGTTGTAGTCGATGAAAAATGTAGTAGTAGTACCAACAATTGTCGGAGCACTAGGAAGAGTGAACAAAAATTGAATTATAGAGACTATGGAAAGTGCAGGTAAAATGTATCCCAGTAGTTACAGGTGCATTTGGTACTATCCTTAAAGATCTGAATAGATGGATAGATGAAATAGGCGTAAAATCCAGTTCCGTACAGACCCAGAAAACAGCTAGGATACGTAGAAGGGTTCTTAGGTTACTTGTTGTAGCCCGACAGGAGGTTTGTTGGCATCTAAGTTTACTTGTAGCCTGATGCTAGGAATGTTTCCTTTCCAACAGTCTAATCAGTTGAGTGTATATGAAAATAACAACAACACCACCAACAGGAGCAACAACAATAATAATGATAATAATAATAATAATAATAATGATTTATTCTAATTCTTGACAAGAGGTCAGTAATTTTCAGGAGGGGAAATAGTAAATTTAATCGACCTAATAATTTGACTAGTACATTATTGAAATATAAATATGAGTTTCTACATGATATGAAATTAGAATGTATATCGTCCGAAGACATACCTCTGGTCATTTTGTCTTCCACTCTAACAACCCTGCCAACCGTCTTTATCAAAATGCTATTGCGGATAAATCGGCTTAAATGTTTACGCTTCGAACAGTCTTCAATTTTTAGGTCTGTTCTATCATGTTGATCTAAGACGTACGAGAATAGCACAAATAGTTATTTATGGCCAACTAGTATATTGTCAAATCGTGTCTGAAAGCCACGACTTCATTCATTCATAGACGGCTTACACGGTAACAATGCTTCTATGGAACTGCCTTCCTTCTTATTTTTTTACATCTCCGTTGTTTCTTCACGAAGAACCATTGTACGAAATATTGATCTCTACGCTGTTCCTTGCAGCGTAAAATTAATTACACAATTGTTCTGCTGTTTTATTCTTGGCGTTATTTCGTTTGTGTTTATTTTGCTTCGATGTTATTGTTCTTATTTAGCCACAGGTCATTTGAGACTTGAACAAGCAGGTCTATTATCAAAATAATTTAACCAATGACAATATTACATTTAATTCAAATATAATGTATCTTGGACGACATATTCCAACGAGTCTTTCATTATTTATGATTTCAATTTACGTATGTGATTACAGCTTATGAAGGATCGAACGCTTCATGGAGTTTCCCTTTATCTGTATAGATTTATCTACATCGAGATTAATCAGCTCATATCTTTTATATATATATACATATATGCATATATACATAAATACAAACATACACATATATTCATATAAAGTATGATGATGGCGCTTGTCATTAGAGAATCGAATACAATGTCATGCAGCTTTTGTCGTGTCTCACTGCGTTGTGAGTTCGAACCACGCCAAAGTAAATTATGCATTCCATCCTCCCGGGTGCGATAAAGAAATTACTAGTTCAGTGAGGGAGTCTACACGTCATGATCATCGTCATCATTATCTTCTTCTTCTTCTTCTTCTACTTCTGCACGCGCGCGTGCGTGCGCGCGTCATCATTGCCGTAGTGAACATCATCTTCATTAGTGTCGTCCTCGAGGTAATTATCATTACCAACATCGTCATCACCATGATCGTCATCAGCAGTGAAAGTAGTTATTGTGGTTTCTTCTTCTTCTTCTTCTTCTTCTTCTTCTTCTTCTTCTTCTTCTTCTTCTTCTTCTTCTTCTTCTTCTTCTTCTTCTTTTTTCTTCTTCTTCTTCTTCCTATTCTTCTTCTTCTTCTTCTTATTATTATTATCCTTCTTCTTTTTCTTCTTCTTCTTCTTCTTCTTCTTCTTCTTATTATTATTATTATCCTTCTTCTTCTTCTTCTTCTTCTTCTTCTTCTTCTTATTATTATTATTATTATTATTATTATTATTATTATCCTTCTTCTTCTTCTTCTTCTTCTTCTTCTTCTTCTTCTTCTTCTTCTTCTTCTTCTTCTTCTTCTTCCATCCTTTCTTCTCCTCCTCCCCACTCTTTCCACTCTCTTAGTTTCTCTATCTTTCACACTCTCGCTCATTCTATTTTCCTTTGAAAGGTTTCAAACTGTGTCCAGACATGGAAAGCAATGGAATTCACAATGCTTAAAATGGTCAAGTCACGCAACATATCCAAGAGCGCACTCCGACCGCTTTTTCCACAACTGACAGATCTGTTAACCACCAAATGTACACGTGAGTCGAAGAGTACATCTTTTAACTTTTATTGGTTTCAGTCATTGAACAGCAGCCATTCTTGAGCAACATCACGAAGTTTGTAGCCGAACAAATGGACCCAGCTACAAATTGTTAAGTCTGGTACTAATTGTGTCGGACTTTGTATAACAAACTGCTAAGTGATGTGGACGTAAAGAAACCAACAACGGTTGTCAAGCGGTGGTGGATGACATAAACACATACAAACGGCCACATGCACACAATCAGACGCACACACACAATTATATATATATATATATATATATATATATACTTTATTTAACGAAAAGGTGCTACTTAGAGTTTCACGTTCCCGTTCATCGGACAGTTTTGTTAAAAATGGGAGAGAAAAAAAAAACTATCCGACGAACAGGAACGTGAAACTCCGAGTAACAGCTTTTTGTTATATTTCTGCTGCTTTTAAATAAAGCATATTACTCTACCTCCGGTATTTGAGTACTCTTTTTCCCCCTTGTTCCACATTTATGTGCTTACTCCGGTGTACACACACACGCACACACACGCACGCACGCACACACACACACACACACACACACACACACACATACACACACACACACATATATATATATATATATATATATATATATATATATACATAATGGGTACTCCGTCGGTTACGATGACGAAAGTTCCAGTTCATCCAGTCAATGGAATAACTTGCTCGTGAAATTAACGTCTGTGTGGGTGAACATTCCACAGACACGTATATCCTTAACGTAGTTCTCAGGAAGATTCAATGTGATGCAGAATGTGACAAGGCCGGCCCTATGAATTACAGGTACATCACATTTTGCTAGATGACTGGACTGAGGCCACACGAAATCAAGTGTTGTGCTCAAGGACACAACGTGTTACTGAGATTTGAACTCACGACCTTGCGATCGTGAGCCGAATACCCTAACCACTATAGACTATAAATAGGAAATAGTGGCGCGACAAGGCACCCACGATTGCTAGAAATAGCAGTCGATAACCGTACGACGCTACTTAAAGCTTCACCAAATGTACACAGACAACGATGTATGTGGGCGGCATACATAAAAAAAAAATCGTCTGACCTCCATGAGGAACGCCGGAGAAATGGATAACCTAGTACTCAAATTTCAGACATTTCAGAATACGCTTGTTATCGTAAATCTGGTTAGTCTTCTCCAGCTAGGTTCACCGAAGATGAAATTTAAAATATCCGCTAAATTCATGACTGTATATTCGACTGATATGCATAAACAGGACTGAGAAACAGCGAAAAAGTTTTATATAAAAATTATAAATATTATTTCAATACAATAGTATAATTTTCCAGCTAAATGAAGCACCATAAAGGTAGAATTATAAAAAGGAAATAGTGGCACAACAATGCACCAATGTTTGCTGGAAATAGCAGTCGATAATCATACGACACTATGTAAAGTTTCACTGAATGTATAGAGGTAAAGATGTGTGCCGACGGGGAACGTTGGTGCCTTGTTGTGCCACTATTTCCTATTAATATATATATATATATATATATATATGCAATAGGTTTCCTTACGATTTCCTTCTACCAAATTCACTCACAAGCTATTGGTCAGCCTAAAAGTATAATAAAAACCACAATTGTGTAAGGTGCCGTGTCGTGGAACTGAACCTGAACGTACTTGGTTGCAAAGCAAGATTCTTAACCACTCACACATGCCTGGATATAAATATGGATACATTTGTGTATGTATGTGCAAGTGTGTGTACGTGTGTATGTGTGTGCGCGTATGTTTACATCTTTGTATATATATAGGTGAAGTCCGACATAGTTATACGTATATACATGTGGCTGTGCATTTCATATTTATATACGACTCTGTACGCATCATGCCTATACTCTTGCCTGACTGTGTGATAAACCATCAACTGTGTGATAAACCATCGACTGTGTGATAAACCATCACGTGACACAGAACGATTTTAATGAATCGGTAAACAATATACAACATATACAATGATTAATATTCTTTTCTAGAAATTTCATTTTCTAAAACTATTCATTATAGCGTTAATATATATGATATCACGACTATGTAATAATCAATATATTTAATTAATTAAAGTTAATTAATATTACTATTTAATTACTAATGACTTCACGTTGAGTGAAGGAATCTTCGTATAATTAAGAAATTTTACTTTTTATTGGATTGTCTTTAAAGTTTGGGAGCACGATTTGTAAGATAGATGTTGGGTTCCCTACCGGAAACCACTGTGTTCAAATTGATGTAAAGTTTACTTTTTGGGGGTGGCATGACAAGTAGGAACCCAAATTGGAATTTCGATATAAGAACATGTTGATAAGGGTGACAGGTGGAGCCTAGAAGGGCTGGAGGTTTTGGTTTTCAAGAAAACTGTTGAAGGCTCTAGAGTTTGGGTTAAGGGTTCGATCTGAATATATTATTCACAATCTGGTTTTAAGTGATCCGCATTCGTATTACATACATACAGAAACAAATACACACATACACACACAAACATGCGCCATCCACCCCACCCGCCACATGTACTGGTTTCAAATTTTGGCTGGATGGAGGTCAGCAGTTCTGAGGGAGTGGTTGAGTCGATGACATCGATTCCAGTATTTTGCAGGAATTTATTTTGTCGACCACCAAGAAGATGAAAGGCAGTCGACACCGGCGACATTTGAAACCGGAGTAAAATGGCCGCAGTAAAATGACTGAAACAAGAAAAAAATGAAGAAGAGAATCTTAACTGATTGGAAGTCTTATCCTGTACTTTGTTTTGTTTTGGTTAAAAAGATGGGGCTACAGCAAATATTCTGCTCAATACCAGAGATTTGCTTGTCAATTGTTTGACCTTAACCAGTTGATCATGTCCCTTGGTGGCTGACGATATGTTCATCTCTGATCATGAGCAGAAGTAGTGGGAGAGCATCATAGCCATGTGTTGAGAGGAATTCTTTGGGGTTTGAATAGTTCACCTTTGGAAACATGGGCTCATCATCCTTAAACAACCCTTATTCAGGGACCTTTTGAGCGGGGTGGGCTAATTCTAACTGGTCCCCCACCTGCAAGGTCATGTGCTGTTTATCTTGATATGAGATCACCATGCCACGCACATACGGTTGTGATGCATGTGGCTAGTGTGCCATTATTAGACGGTCAGTCATGACGGGTATAGTGGGCTTTGCATATTTTATCCCAATGTCACTTTGATGGCATGCACTCTCAATAATAACAACAGCAGCAACAACAGCAATATCATTATCAACAACAACAACAACAACAACAACAGCAGCAACAACAACAACAACAACAACAACAGCAACAGCAATAATAATAATAATAATAATAATAATAATAATAATAATAATAATAATAATAATAATTGAGAAATAAAACAAACTATGCTGGATCATAGATATAGCATTCCCAGCTGACAACAAGTTATGCGACAAGGAAGAAAGAAAAGTCGATAGATATGACAGGTTAACTTGGGAAGTTAAGCAGTTGTAGTCGATGAAAAATGTAGTAGTAGTACCAACAATTGTCGGAGCACTAGGAAGAGTGAACAAAAATTGAATTATAGAGACTATGGAAAGTGCAGGTAAAATGTATCCCAGTAGTTACAGGTGCATTTGGTACTATCCTTAAAGATCTGAATAGATGGATAGATGAAATAGGCGTAAAATCCAGTTCCGTACAGACCCAGAAAACAGCTAGGATACGTAGAAGGGTTCTTAGGTTACTTGTTGTAGCCCGACAGGAGGTTTGTTGGCATCTAAGTTTACTTGTAGCCTGATGCTAGGAATGTTTCCTTTCCAACAGTCTAATCAGTTGAGTGTATATGAAAATAACAACAACACCACCAACAGGAGCAACAACAATAATAATGATAATAATAATAATAATAATAATGATTTATTCTAATTCTTGACAAGAGGTCAGTAATTTTCAGGAGGGGAAATAGTAAATTTAATCGACCTAATAATTTGACTAGTACATTATTGAAATATAAATATGAGTTTCTACATGATATGAAATTAGAATGTATATCGTCCGAAGACATACCTCTGGTCATTTTGTCTTCCACTCTAACAACCCTGCCAACCGTCTTTATCAAAATGCTATTGCGGATAAATCGGCTTAAATGTTTACGCTTCGAACAGTCTTCAATTTTTAGGTCTGTTCTATCATGTTGATCTAAGACGTACGAGAATAGCACAAATAGTTATTTATGGCCAACTAGTATATTGTCAAATCGTGTCTGAAAGCCACGACTTCATTCATTCATAGACGGCTTACACGGTAACAATGCTTCTATGGAACTGCCTTCCTTCTTATTTTTTTACATCTCCGTTGTTTCTTCACGAAGAACCATTGTACGAAATATTGATCTCTACGCTGTTCCTTGCAGCGTAAAATTAATTACACAATTGTTCTGCTGTTTTATTCTTGGCGTTATTTCGTTTGTGTTTATTTTGCTTCGATGTTATTGTTCTTATTTAGCCACAGGTCATTTGAGACTTGAACAAGCAGGTCTATTATCAAAATAATTTAACCAATGACAATATTACATTTAATTCAAATATAATGTATCTTGGACGACATATTCCAACGAGTCTTTCATTATTTATGATTTCAATTTACGTATGTGATTACAGCTTATGAAGGATCGAACGCTTCATGGAGTTTCCCTTTATCTGTATAGATTTATCTACATCGAGATTAATCAGCTCATATCTTTTATATATATATACATATATGCATATATACATAAATACAAACATACACATATATTCATATAAAGTATGATGATGGCGCTTGTCATTAGAGAATCGAATACAATGTCATGCAGCTTTTGTCGT
>NC_142931.1:144352866-144360366 GCF_046866305.1 Octopus bimaculoides
AAATCTAATATTTTATTTTTGCTTCTTTTACTTTACTTTCTTTTGCTGTTTTTATTCACCCCACCTACACTTTCTGCATCTACCTTCTCGCTTTTTCTCGTGATTTCTCTTGTAGCAGCGACCTGATTTGTAAATTGAATACACCATTCGCTAAAAGCACAAAGATTGCTTGGGGGCACAAGGCGTGTTAGAAAGACCTACCAAGACCTGCACTCCCAATGCAACAAACTATTGATAACCCGTACCTTTATAATGTGTACATTAAATGATATATATATACATACATACATACATATGTACATATATATATATATATATATATATATATATATATATATATATATATATATATATATATATATATATATATATATATATATATATATATATATATATATATACATACATACGTACAAATGTATGTATGTATGTATACAGAGATATGTGGTTATGTTATATTGTGCCTATTCGCTTATTACCATGCTCTTATAAATGAAAAGAAATATATCTGTGTGTGTTTTACATATCCATCGGTTTCTATATGTAAAACTGCGTGCGGTATGAAAAACGGTTTTGCTATATTTTCACATGTTCCTCCATTTCGTATGTTGCATAGAGGTCAGTTACTGTTGCTACTGTACAATAAAACAAGATTGGGTGTCTGCTTGTGCATCTCCCTCTCCCTCTTTCTCTCTCCCTTTCTGTCTCTTCTTCTCTACTCCCACCCCCTGTAGATATGCTGTATATTTTCTCTTTTTTCCACTTACTCGCAGAGTCACACACATACACGCACACACACACGCGCGCACACGTATGCATGCATATAGAATGGAAGAGTGTTGAACGTAGTTACTTTTTTGCGGCGTAAATCTATGCAAAACCGAAACACGAAGTTTCCTGTGGCGAATACGTATGGCTTCGTGTTACAGTATGTCTCCTTACATTCTTTTCTGCGTGCTCCGTGTTGTCGGTGAGTGTGTATGTGAATGCGTACGTCTAAGTATTAATTAAAATGCACGGGGCACCTTGTTTTAGATTATAAATTTTAGTGAAAGCAATCTGTGGACTACCACCATGGGGTTTGGCTATAAATCTATGGAATAACATATAAACCATTATTCAAAATTTATGCCAAACCTCTTCCTTTCCCCACCTCTAATAATCGGTTCAGGTGGAACATCCTGCAGCCATTAATTGATTTATTTGGTTCATGCCATTATTATTATTATTATTATTATTATTATTATTATTATTATTATTATTATTATTATTATTATTACTTGTTGTTGTTGCAGTTGTTTTAAATACAACTTACATTTAAAATTTCAACATCTTTATGAATTCAATATAATGTTTCCCAAAAGATTTTTTTTTCATTTTTATATATATATTTCTTCTTTATTTTTACAGAAATATATTTCTTTTTCATCTCTCATTTCTTATCACTCTCTCTCTCTCTCTCTCTCTCTCTCTCTCTCTCTCTCTCTCTCTCTCTACCTATGCGTTTGTCTCTCTGTGTCAGTGTATAGGAGTATCTATATGCATATACACACACTTTTACATACATATATGTTTTCAGAAATATGTAATCATACGTGCGTATATATATATATATATATATATTTATATATATATATATATATATATATATATATATATCATGTGTGTATGTGTGACTATGTGTGTAGCATGTTTGTGTGTATGTGTAATATACTTGTGAATATGTATGTACGTGTGTTATGTATATATTATGAGATTTATATATTTTCCTTTCAAGTCAAGACGGCCAAATTAACATCTGCTGAGCTGAAGGCTGTTAAATTAATTCTGTAGGGAAAAATTGAAATACACTCACATATATAATACATATATGTGCATGCAGACCTTCTTACAAACATATATATACATAATATATATATATATATATATATATATATATATATATATATATATATATATATATATATATATATATATATATATATATACATATATATATATATATATATATATATATATATATATATATATATATATATATATATATATAAGTAAAAAAGTTACGTGCAGTATAGATTCACATATACAGAATCTCATATGCAAGTACACAAAATATAAATATATAATCTATATATATATATATATATATATATATATATGTGTGTGTGTGTGTGTGTGTTCATATATGCGTGTGTATATGTATATATATATATAAATGTACATACATAATTACATACACATATACATAAAACTACAAGAATATTCTGTGTATATATAAATATGTATGTATATATGTATGTCTACATGTGTATATGTATGTATATATATTTGTACATGTATGTGCATGTATACATATTCCGACACACACACACACACATGTACGCAGTTATCTTGAAAGGATCTGCCATGTCAGACATGAGGAATATGAGAAAAGTCATAAAGAAAACCACTTCAGTCCTAAAAACTAAAACACCTCAGATTATATTTAAGACAATTCCAACAGAGTGTGAAATATTAAATTCGCTATTTGCTTATTTACAGTAATTTTACTTGTTGTTGTTGTCGTTTTATTTTTTGTTATTTGTTGTTCGTGTTGTAGTTCTTGTTGTTCTGTTGATATTCTCCATCTTGGTGGTGATTTCATGTATTTTTATTATATTTTTGTCTTCTTCATGCTGCGCTGACTTATGTACGAAGCAATACATCTATATAACTACCTACGTACCTATGTGTATGACAGCATTTACGTATGAATATATATGTAACGATGTACGTTTGTAGCTGTCTATATATGTATATATATGAGGCTATACATGTACGTATGTAAGTATATATTCGTATGTCTGTGTTTATGCAGTTACAGATGTATATATATTTATAGCAATGTACGATTGTAGCTGCCTACATGTGTATACATATGAGGGTATATATGTACGTATTGGTGTATTTATTTGTATGACAGTGTGTGTATGTATTTACGGATGTATATACATATATATGTAGCAATGTACGTTTGTAGCCGTCTATATGTGTATATATATATACCAGGGTGTATATGTACTTATATAACTATGTATACGTATGACTGTCTGTGTATGCATTTGCGGGTGTATATATTTATTCTGAGCTATTTGCATATTTCCATTAGACTGAATTTCTTTGAACAGACTTTTAATCTCTTGTCGCAAGGTATACATAGATACATGGACATATATAGATACATACATACAAATGTATGTGTGAGTGTATACATATGCATATATATATATATATAAATGCATGTGTGCATATGTATATATATATATATATATATATATATATATATATATATGTATATATATATATATATATATATATATATATATATATATATATATATATATATATATGTATGTATATATATATATATATATATATATATATATATATATATGTGTCAAAATAAACGGGTTTATATACCTATATATATTTATATATATATATATATATATATATATATATATACAAACACACATGTATATATGCATATATTAATATATCCGCATACATGCATGTGTTCTTATATGAAGCTTAAATATGAATATATATTCATATATATATATATACGTGCTTGCGTATATAGTATATACCTATGATAGTTATACATACAGGTATATATGTGTGTGTGTAATGTGTGCGTAAAGTGAAAGAGATAGAGAGGAATATGTAGAGATATAGGATACAGAGAGATAAGTACATACACACTCTTGTATATGTGAGTGATCATATAAATACCGATAGATAGATAGATAGATAGATAGATAGATAGATAGATAGATAGATAGATAGATAGATAGCAGGAGCAATATATATAATTATATACAAATATAAATTAGATTCATTTGAATCAAGTACATAAATTAAGTACTTTATGTATTGATACCCGGACATCCACGTTACTTATTTACTTTTTATAAATAAACACACACACACGCACACACACACGCACGCACACACACACACACACGCACGCACACACATATATATTGCAAAATCCACAGGCATACGTATGTATGCACTTGCATATATGCATAAGACGTTATCTATACACACATTTTCAATAGAGTGCATATTGTTTTACTTGTATAGATTTTGTATTCATGCATGTCTACTATTTCTTTTATATACAATATCTGTGCTCCTGCTCACATGGAACGAAAGATTATTATGATAGCATGAAATTGTAACATTATCACTAAAAATCAGGTTATGATTCGCATAAGAGAAACCGGTCGACTATGTAGATATATTATTTCACAAAAACATGTATATATGTGTGGGTGTTTTCTTTTTGTTGAACATAATATTTATTTGCATTTTCCTTCTTATATTTTTCGCTACAATTCACACCGTTGAATTTTTTGTCGGAAATTTTCACTGTAATGCATGCACACATAACAGATGTATATACATATATACATACATATAAGTGTGTGTGTGCATATATATATATATATATATATATATATATATATATATATATACACATCTACGCAAGCAATTCATTTGTTATCTGTGTGTGTGTGTGTGTGTGTGTGTGTGTGTGTGTGTGTGTGTGTGTGTGTGTGTGTGTGTGTGTGTGTGTGTGTGTCTGTGTGTGTGTATGTGTTACAGTGAAAATGTTGACATAAAATTCCACGATGTGAATTGTACTGAAAAATACAAAGAAGAACGAAAATGCACAGACATTTTTCGTTGGACAAAAAACACATACACACACATATATATATATATTTTACGAAATAGTACTATCTACATAGTCGGCCGGTTTCTCTTATGCTCATCATCACCCTCCTCGTAGTCTACCCCTCCATTCACCTAAAAAAAGACAGGACGATAATCTCGGCCTAGCCGAGGTCTGCTTAGTCAAAGTTTGTCCTGGGACTAAATTACAAGCGATCAATAAGACACACACACACAAACACGCACCTTCAAAAATAAATAGACGTCACTTGCAAGCGAGTGAAACTGATAACATGTACCATACTTTTGTTAATTCTTTTAGGAACCGTTCCCTTTGCAGAATAACATGGTTGTAAGACGCACTGAGACCGTAGGCTACACCAGTCCTCGGCGCCATTCCGCTTTCAGCAGAATAAAGTGGGGAAGAAACGTGATATATTGAATATTTTACGGGAAGACATAACGCGTCGCCCGTATCCGAAATCAGTTCCTCGTCAGGATGGCCACCAAGCTAATATCTTAACCACTAGGCCACGTAGCTCTGTATTTCATACACATACTCCCCACTGTAAACGAAAATTTTAAACACAAAAACGGAAAAGAGAGAAATAACAACGATAAGGAGCACCACTCAGAAACACAAATAGCTGTACATGCAGACGCCAACGTACAGAGAACGGAGAACACGTAATCATCCACATAGCTCAAACCACACACGACCTGGCACACGCAGACACATACAAAGGTGCATAGATATATATATATATATATATATATATATATATATATATATATATATATATATATACACATACACATGCATACAAACAAACATACGTGCGTACATACATACATACATATACATACACACCCACAATCGTTACCATCTTATCTATTTAATAAGCACTTTTTCCGATACCTCAGTACGTGCAGTTGATAATAAATATAAAACTACATTTAACATTTTCAAAGAACTCAAAGTGTTCTTTTTGGTGTTTCGATTTTCTTTTGATTTTAAAGGTCAAACGAACCTGAAAAGGTCAACATCAACATATTTGGAAGCTCACTTAATTCCAGTATACAATTATTAAGTTAGAGTTTCTGTTCAAATTTATTTCAGTTTATTTATGTATTTGTTTATTTGTATGTTTGTTTTCAGTAGGTATGTATGTCTGGCTAGCTGTATGTGTATGTCTACCTAGGTTTCTGTGTCTACGTATGCATGTCTATTTCAGCGTGGTGGAGTCACACATATATATGCAAACACACATGCACGCATGTTTTCACACACATATATACATATATCTGCAAATGTGTAAACAGTACACATACTCATATATGTGTGTGTCTATATATATACATATGTGTGTGTGTGTATATATATATATATATATATATATATATACATATATATATATATATATATATATATATATATATATATATATATATATATATATATATATATATATAGACACACATATATATATACATATATATATATATATATATTCATATATATAAATATATATATATATATATATATATATATATATATATATATATATATATATATATATATATATATATATATATATATATATATATATATATATATGAGGAGTGAAAAAGAGAGAGAGAGAGAGTGGAAGAGAAGAGACAGGGCGAGAAGATTTTTAGATCTGTCTCTTACATACAGTGTTGTCTAATATATATATATATATATATATTAGACAACACTGTATGTAAGAGACAGATCTAAAAATCTTCTCGCCCTGTCTCTTCTCTTCCACTCTCTCTCTCTCTCTCTTTTTCACTCCTCATATATATATATATATATATATATATATATATATATATATATATATATACATATGCACGTATATTTGTGCGCGCGTGTGTGTATGAGCGTGTGAGAGAGAGAGAGTGTGTGTGTGTGTGTGTATGTGTGTGTGCATGTATGCAATATATTTGCGGTCCGAAAACTGGTTTGGATCTTGTGTTGGAATTTCAGGGACGGATTTTCAGCAGTCTTAAACCCATTGGCTAGATGGATTTGCATAACACATTCTCGGTAGCTTGTTCTCATTAATGTATTACCTATTTGTTAACAGGCATTTATTTTACAACTATTCCTTAATATAGAAGAGATACTATAATATAAAAGTCTATATTCGTCTGTCTTTACGTTCGATTTTGCCTTTCATTCATTCGAGGTCGATAAATCAAGTACCACTTGCGTACTAGGGTCGATCTAATCGACGGGCCACTCCACAAATTTCGGGCCTTGTGCCTACAGTAAAAAAGAATATAAAAGTGTGTATATTTAAGTAAGGCATGCTCCTTGCTTGTCTTAAGAAGAAATCTTAGAGTCGTATTTAATTACAGTTATATCTGTGAAGACCTAACAATTTCATTATTTAACAAGGGCACCCAGAGAGCGCAAACGTCCGCCATGGCATCACCAACATTCTCTCAATGATTAGCTAGAGATGATTTTTAAACTTAGAATATCTGAAATAAACTTGACTGCTCTCACAAACGAGAATACTAAAAATGAATCCATTCGCTCTCAATAATTAAGTAAAAAAAAAGTGAAAGAATAATCCAGTATCCTAATCCAGCACCGGATCGATCCCAAAATCTAATCAGTCCGTGCCAGTCACGAGGTCAAACATCCCTGAAAGTTTCATCCTGGGGTAGATTTGTTCGGCGAAAGGTGGTGCTCCAGCATGGCCGGAATCATACAAATGAAATCGTAAAACGAATAAAAGAAAA
>NC_142931.1:144377866-144380366 GCF_046866305.1 Octopus bimaculoides
TGCCTGCCCCTAAGCGTGTGTACCTGCCTGCTCTCGTGTATGTGCGTTATCCCACACACATATATATATATCATAATTATACACAAATATGTCGGTGTATATACAAATACACATCAACACCTTTAAAGGAAGACAAACAAGTAACACGAGAACAGAAAAGAAGTATTTATCTAGATAACATACGTACATTCAATTCATAACATGTAACATTACATTGGTAATAACAGATATATAGACCCACGCGAAGATATATTCTAGGTCAAACACAACATACATATACTGGTAAATATATGTATATATATTCATACACACATAATCCAATAGAAAATTACCATAGACACAACACAGTGGAAAACACTCATCTTTATTATGCACACTTCTCAACCACAGGCACTCAACAATATGTTATGTCTCTCTCTATATGTATAGGCATAGCATAAAAATATCACAGACAGTTATCCACACCACTGATACGAATACACAATAATGTCTATACGCAATCAAACCTTCCATAAGTCCTAAAAATCCCACATACATAGATGCAGTCATGCTTGACGTTATCACGTCCTTACAGAACACCCCAGAAACAGGATTACAGAGCCGTATTGGTTCAACAATAAACCATAACTGTGGACAAACCACACAGTTTCTAATGGAACAGTATTTTTGATACATTTCAGATGGAAAACAAATTGCTGCGCTACATTTGCCCGAGGCGCTGGCCTCGGAGCTAGATTCTCTGCAGAAGTTTCAAATCTCAAGTCGATTCTATTTGAAGCTATTTTATCTCGACAGCTTCATTTGTCAATCTGATGTGCGTGTGTATATGGTGATTTCTTCCTAAGATGTGTTTGTTTACGATGGGTTTTTTTTTCTTCCTTTTATTTGATGTGCTCTTACTGTTGTTGCTGTTGTTGTGGTCGTTGCCTAAATAGAAGCTGTGTCCTGCCATTACAGTAGCAGTTGCAAACACAGAATTTATATCGAGACAACAAACACAACAAGCGCGGCAACACATCACATAAAGAGGCGATCATAATCAAATATATGTTAGCAAGAAACCGCCATATACATCTACATACATCACATCGTCAAACACAGATGTCACAGGTACATAATCGTGTATATATTCATATATATGTGTGTGTGCGTATGTATGTATGTATGTATGTATACACGCACACACATAGATATACTCATAGATATATACGCATTTACAAACATAACACGTAAACACAATATTCACAAACGTACATCGATAGCGACAAATGTGTACACACGAAAGCCAAGTACACACATACACAATCTTAGACACACCGTAACGTCTCACATTCACATATTCATATATACAATCACTCGCACACATTCAGAAACACGCAGACATAATCATACATAATCAGGAATAACGTAACCATAGACACACCCTACACACACACACACGAATACACACACACACACACACACACTTATGCACACAGAAACACACGAGCAAAACCTACATAAAAATGAAAAGAGGAAAAAAAGGGGAAATTCTGTTATTAATATTTATGAAACTATTTATATATTTCTTTATTTCTTTCTTTTTTTTTTGCTGACTCGATAAAAGTTAATTTTCATATTGAAATTATTTGATTTATTCATAACGCTAAAATAGCATAAAACTAAAGAAAAATATTAGTCGAACAGAGAATTAATTTGTGCAAAACTAAATGTATAATCTTTGGCACTGCTTGGTAATCATTCCATAGTTATTGATGTTGTTGCCGTTGTTGTTGCCGTTGTTACTATTTGTCTAGTTTTTTTTTTCTTTCTTTTCATCAGTCGTCTTCCACGTTTTTATTTTCTCTCTCTCTCTTCTATTTCCTTATTGTTTCATGGAATGTCGCAATATTTCCAAACCCACCTTTCTCTGGTGTTGCTATCAATATGAGTGATGCTCAAAAATAACCGACCTAACGCCACGCCCAAGCTTTCGATTCCCGATTGACGCTAAATCATATATGTTAAATCCGCGGACGATAATAATGTTTAAAAATGCATTACGGGGTCTGGAGTGTTCTGACATTTTCTAGGAAACCACTCTTAACCTCCCCCTCTTGCATATTCATTTGTTTCTTTTTAAACATTTCCCAATTTGATGAAGGTTAAAGCGCAACCACACTCTAATAACTCACATAAAAAGAGGGCAAAATGATTTTCTAAATTATAGCAGCGGTAGTAGTAGTAGTAGTAGTAGTAGTAGTAGTAGTAGTAGTAGTAGTAGTAGTAGTAGTAGTAGTAGCAGTAGTAGTACTATTAGTAGCAAAAACATTAGCAGCAGTAGTGGTAGTAGTAGCAATAGCAGCAAAAGACTTAGTAGCAATAGTAGTAGTAGTAGTAGTAGTGGTAGTAGTAGTATTAGTAGCAGTAGTAGTAGCAACGGCAGCATTTGAGGACTTGTGCCTATATTAAGCGCCAGGCCTCGTGGTTAGCGTAATAAGCTCATGATCGCTAGGTCGTG
>NC_142931.1:144385366-144390366 GCF_046866305.1 Octopus bimaculoides
GTTTTCATCCTCTAATAATCACTGTTTATCGTGCTTTAGGAAGAAGAAAAAATGTTATTCATGTTGTAGTGTAATACGCATTTATGTCTAAAAGTACGAGAGGTCATGGCTTGAGGATCTTTGAACGGGAACTGGCTACACCTAAATAGAAGCATAACAATCTGTTTGTGTTTGCATGAGAGCGCACGCCCGCACGCACACACACATATATACACACATGTAAATATATATATTTATGATGCTATGAGCACAAGCATATCACATAGAAGGAAAAGTCTTGTATGAGTTTAAAGCTTGAAATAAACGAAACAGTTTTGACGCTTCATACATTTGTCATTCATCAAAGAACGATAGGGGAAAAGAAATGGACCGGCAAAAGTTGGGTGGCAAAAAACATGCACACATATCTATATAAAAAATGCGGTTGAGAGAAATACTTGATAGAAGAGCTCTTTGCCGCCGGGGTCGACTTTGCCTGTCATCCTGATTAACCGAGATTTTCCCATCGATTTGAAAACACGCTCGAAGTGTCCTTCAAATCTATGACCAACAAGAAAGGATAAACCTCATAATGATATAAGGTTAGCAAACATTTTCGAAAAACTAATACCATGTGATCAATTGTCTTTAAAGTCTGGAAGGAGACTCTAAAGCCTGGCAAACACAGCAGGTCTGCGCTCAGCATAACATCGTTGTTCTTCATGAGAACGACCAAGGATATAATTGATATATGGAAGCTGTATCGTTGAATGGTAAGACAGTTAGGTTTACATCATAGGATTTGCTTCCATCGAACGTTGTGAGTCATCCGGTAAGTGTTTTCATCGTAGACTCATAGAAAACCAAATTGGATTCTGCTTTTATTATTTGCTTCTTTCAGTCATTTGACTGTGGCCATGCTGGAGGACCGCCTTTTAGTCGAGCAAATCGACCCCCAGAACTTATTCTTTGTAAGCCTAGTACTTATTCTATCGTGAAGATTTGTCGAACCGCTAAGTCACGGGGACGTAAACACACCAGCATCGGTTGTCACACGATGTTGGGGGGACAATCACAGACACACAAACATATACACACACATGCATACATATATACGATGGGGTTCTTTCAGTTTCCATCTACCAAATCCACTCACAAGGCTTTGATCGGCCCGAGGCTATAGTAGAAGACACTCGCCCAAGGTGCCACGCAGTGGGACTGAACCCGGAACCATGTGGTAGTTCAGGAAGCTACTTACCACTGGAAGTCTCTCAGGTAGGTTGTATCAATAATTCAAACAATTGAGAATTACGTTAAATTTAGAGGTGTCCGTGAAATACCCAACCATTCCCAAATCAATTCAATGGACAGATAGTTTCGCAGATGGAATATCTAAAGCAGTCATCGTCGAAATCGACGGCGAACTCATTTGCTTGATATACATTTTTGTTTCGCTGTTCATACTCATGCACACTCTAAATTAATAAGGAAAATGTTTTATTCGATTCAAAATTCTATATTAATACCGAAAAACTTATAAAACACACACCTTTATGCCAAAATTATCCGATCCTTGCGACATTACCTTAGAGTCAACGAATATAACGAGCTAAAGTTGGTTTTCTTCACAAATCTCTAAACCTCTCCCAACGTCACTCCTCCTTCTCCCTCGCGCGCACGCTCTTTCTCCCACTCTTTTTGTCTCTGACTTTGTATATCGCATACTTTATTTGTGTATGAACATGTCACCTATTCTCTCTTAGTTTTTCTATTCTGTCTTAGTTTTTCTATTCTCTCTTAGTCACTCACTCACACTTCAACCCCCTTGTCTCTCCTTCGCTCCACTCGCTCCTCACCTCTCTTCCCCGATTCCTAAAATGCCATTTTACATGCTTCAGACCAGAAAAATTCCTACCTAATCCTGCATTATTAATCCATTTCTCTGAGATTTATATGCTTCAGGGATAAGGAAATGGAGAGATGAAATGAATTTATATATACAAACCTACAACACGTGCACACATACTTACATATATATGTATATGTATATAAATGTACATATATGTACATGTATATATATATATATATATATATATATATATATATATATATATATATATATATATATATATATATATATATATATATATATATGTATGTATGTATGTATACATAAACATGCATATACGTGTGTATGCATGTATATATATATATATATATGTGTGTGTGTACGTATATATATATGTACGTATATATATATATATATATATACATACGTATATATATATACATACATATATATATATATATATATATATATATATATATATATATATATGCATACGTAGATGTGTGTATCTGTATATATAACTGTTACATGTATATCGTGTATATAGAGAGGCACACATCTACACATACATAAAGACTTGTATACGTGCATACATGCATGTACACATATGAAGACATAGATGACAATTTAGAAAAAATGAAGAAGAAGAAGAAGAAGAAGAAGAAGAAGAAGAAGAAGAAGAAGAAGAAGAAGAAGAAGAAGAAGAAGAAGAAGAAGAAGAGGAAGAAGAAGAAAACTATATGTGCCAGTATATATGAGTGCGTGTATGCAGATACATGTACAAAAAGGCAAATGTATATATGCGTATACACAGAAACATATACATACAAATATTCATGAATACATGAATGCATATACGTACATATATACACATATATATATGTATATATATATATATATATATATATATATATACATACACGTATATATGTGTGTATATATATATATATATATATATATACATATATACATATATATACATATATATATATATATATATATATATATATATATATATATATATATATATATATATATATATATATATATATATATATATATACATACGTATATATACATACATACATATATGTATATATATATATATATATATATATATATATATATATATATATATATATATATGTATGTATGTATGTATGTATATATGTATATTTTAGAGAGAGAGAGGAATAGAATGCAAAGAAGGCTGGCAGAGAATAGATTTGGGATGGTACAATAACAGAAGCTAGAGAGTAGAAGAGCAGGGGAGGTAATATTCACAATGAAGGTAAGAAATATTTTCATTTTGCATGGCATTCAAAACGCCTCCCTCTTCTCCAATAAACTAAAAGACCTACAGGCCTGAAAACTCAAAGACTTATCGATTCCATCTGGCATTGTAATAATTCTTTCACGTGTCGCACGAAATCTTTCGAATGGAATGACAGTTGCATTTACCGAGATTGTAGCGAGGACAATCGTCCACTGTCTTCATGGAAAATGGAACTACTTTGTACATACGCACATATACGTAGGAATATATGTGTATGTGTGCGTGAGAGTATGTGTGTGAGAGTGTGTGTATGTGTGTGTGTGTGTGTGTGTGTGTGTGTGTGTGTGTGTGTGTATCCTATAAGCACGCACATTTCTAAGAATATAATATAGATATATATGTATGTATAAATATATTCATGTATACGTGCATAGCCGCACACATAGGCACTCGAGCACACACATACATATACATACATGTGTGTGTATGTGCATGTGTGTATGTGCATGTGTGTATAGATAGATAGATAGAATGATAGAAAGATAGAAAGAGGAATGGATGGATGGATGGATATATATATATATATATATATATATATATATATATATAGAGAGAGAGAGAGAGAGAGAGAGAGATAGACAGACAGATAGTTAGATAGATAGATAGATAGATAGATAGATAGATAGGTAGATAGATAGATATTCAGATAGATAGAAAGAGAGAAAGATGTTACTACAAACACGCACATTTACATCCATACACGCATTATCTATTTGTGTTGTTCAGATTGCAACCGGTGTGTCGTGTGTTCGATTCATGGATTGTACAAAGGAGAATTCACCGTGTCTTGAGCAAGCCACTCCGCTTCAAGTGTCTTCTAACTACATAGCTGTAGTTAAGTACGTGCAAACAAATCTGGAATCAACAAGGTCGCTCCGGACTAACCCATCTGTAGGTTGCAAAGAATTTACAGCGGCTCACACACACACACACACACACACACACACACACACACACACACACACACACACACACACGTCAATGTAATGAAGCAACCTATTTCACTGACGAAAGCAGATTCTTGAGCGATGTCAAATCGGACAGTTCACCCATATTTGGAACAATTTAAGGCAGATTATCTTCTACCATTCAATAGGTGTTAGCACTCGGTAAATCGGTGTCTGTCTCAAACAATCCTCACCAGAAAACTGTGAGTAGCTGAGTTTTATTCCAATTGAAAACCGAGTTTTACGCAAGCGCATTACTCTTCTAAATCTTCGATTTTCAACTTCCGGTCAATCGCCAAATGCACTAAACACACTTCCGTTCTTGAAGAAATTGATGTCTACAAGACATGTTATGATTTGAAAGGGAGGATGGCAGGGGATGGGCTGGGCACGATACAATAACAGTAGCTATAGAGTGGAACTGTAGGCGTGTATGTATGGTAAGAAGCTTGCTTCACAAACAGATGATACCAAGTTCAGTCCTACTACGTGGCACCGAGCGCAAGTGTCTTCTACTACAGCATCGTCCAACCAAACCCGGATCTCTTTCACTCTCCAATTCCTTTAATTTTGCTCAACTTGATTTCGTATTTGGTTCATTGATGAATTTCTGGATATCAATTATGTAAATGAAATTCGCTTTTGCCATGAATTAATAAATAAAAAGTTAATAGCTTTTAAAATTTGCAAATATTGGGTAAATTTAGCGAATCGAAAACCACAGACATATTGGTGCCTGTTTCCTTAGTAACAAGCCAAGGTATAGTCTGCTCAACCACCGTCTGATTTTTTTTTTCTTTTTTTTTAGAAACGAGCAGATAACTTCGGGTGTGCTTTCCTGGACGTTTTCGACCTAAATATAAGTATGACCGCAGCAGACTCGTATAAC
>NC_142931.1:144395366-144402866 GCF_046866305.1 Octopus bimaculoides
TTCAAAAATACTAGGTTTTTGCCTAAGTTAGATACAAACAATATTAACAAAACTAACTGGAAACATAGGTACAAAGTAACATAACACAGGATGTGTGCCGTTAGCTAGCTGGAGAAGATGTCTTCCTGGAGCTATAAGCATCAGTAGTACTGTCCTGTAAAGGACGCCACACTTAGTTGGCAAATAAATGTTAAAGTAACGTAACGTTGAGAGAAGCACGTGATCGATTTAAGAACCCAAGCACATGATTTTTACCGAGTTCGGAAAGCTGAAATGTAAAATAAACCTTAGTATGATTCGAACTCGGTGCATAGAACCATTCATATAAACCGGCTTGCTGCCTTCAAGGCGACCTTGACCCTTCTTCTCCAAAGCTCAGGCTTTGGCTCTATAGTAAATACTTTCTTTACATATCTCAGAAAGTGTTTCTTAGACACATATATCAGATGGGGAACACAGTCGCTAATATCAGCCGAATCTAATAACTGGTACTTCGTTTCTCGATTCCAGAATGAAGAAAAGTCCCTAAAAGAAGAAGTGAATACAACAGGTTATTTTAACTCCATTCTATCGTTTCTTTCTTAATTTTTACCATAGGGCAAGGCCTTTTTATTTTGAAGGGGCGTGCGGTCGTTTATATCCCTTCCTTTGGCCCATCAATTGTATTTATTTTATCAACCACGGAAGAATGAAAGAAAAATTTGAGCTTGGCCTGATGCAATTTGAAAAATCAACGCGGTATAACTAAACAATGCATGACATCGTGTCAGTGACCTCCCAATTTTACCAAACCACCCCCACCACTACTTTGTGTAATGTCCTATAGTTTCTGCCAATACACTGCAATAAATTAATAGCAAATGTTTCGAAAAAGACTCAGAGTATAAATCAATATTTAAAATCGATATATCTGATATTATAGCATGTCAATATTTTATCCAATGACTAAATATAGGTTACACTACGATTTATATTTTGTGGTAGAATAAAAAAAAACGGATAATACGTTTAACTCATTAGAGCATAAATTCTAATTTTCATTCTATAATTAATTACAATTAATTAACTAGTAAAATAAACAGCATGAATGAAAAAGTCATAAAAATGACGAATGTAGAAAACTTTAGAATGATGAATATTTAATAAATAATTCGGGGAAACTATTTAAAATTCAATTAAATATTTGGTATTGCAATATCTTTTGACGAGCCTGCTTTTAGGTCACATTAAATTAAGGTTTCTGTCACGAATATTGAAATAATTCCCTATCAAAATCTATTGGGATCATTTTGATTTACAGTTCCTAGATTTTCAAACTATCAGGTAAGATCATTTCGCCATCTTGACTTTGGTGGGGCTCTTCATCTCACCCATTGTCTTGATGACCATTCCTTCCCCCTGATTGTTGTACTTCGGTCGCACAACGTGGTTAGGCCATATATATTTGGTCTCCTTGATAAATCTTATGATGTCGTTGATTCTCGTATGTTGTCAGATCCAGGCGTATAAAACCATATGTCGGACGGGAATCAGCGGTAAAGGGCGAATACAATATATCTGATATAAATGTGAATAAACCACGGCTGATTAACCAGTTGCACATTATTTGAAAATCAAAGAATCATAGAAGGAATGTCATTCAGTCCAGATTAACAAGGTGTATAACATTTAGAATCCACTAAACCTCTACTCGTCAGTAGGTACAACACATTAAAAGCGATTTGTATTTGGTTTAGATTGGAGTTATGAATCTCTATCATGTGGCTTAGAGAAAATACCTTAAGACAACTCTCATAACATGTCTTTATCACAACGGTAATGCCCAAGTCCTCAGTAGGACCAATATCAGCCACAAGACATATACAGGACATTAACTAATTCAGTTCTATATTTAAGAGATGAAGAATAATATACATTATTTACATTATTTACATTTGACGGATATTTGTCCTCATCATGGTGTAATTTGAACTCAGAACTCAGAAAGATGGATGAACTGCTACTAAAAATTTAGCTCAGCGCAATAATCATTCTTCCGGCTTTAGTTATTGGTTTTAGATTTCGTCACACGGCCTACAATTTTGAGGGATCGGGTAAGTGATTTACATCGACCCCAGTGCGCAGCTGGTACTTATTTCATCAACCCCGAAATGATGAAAAGCAAAGTAGACCTTGATGGATTTTGAACTGAGAGCATAAAGACGGTCGAAAGGCCGCTAAACATTTAGTCCGGCGTACTAATGAATCTGCCAGCTCACCACCTCGGTGTGCCGAAATATTGCACAGAGATAGTAATTAGGAAGAAGCTGATGAAGAAAAGATATGGAATTTACTGTCGATGCCAACTGAAAGTTTTGGAATCTCGTTACTAAGGGAAGCTAAAATAAAATTAGATTTATTCCTCTCAAATGTCAAACAGCAATTTGACAGCCAATAAAATCAAACCCTACAAATTATATTTGACATTTAATAGTGTTGCTATTGCAGAAAATTCGAAAGCGATAATTTTGTAAAACTTCTTATTAACCCGGATTGATCCCAGCAAAATTGAATATTTCCAAGTCATGCCTGTGTGTGTGTGTGTGTGTGTGTGTGTGTGTGTGTGTGTGTGTGTGTGTGAATGAGTGGTGTGTAAGTGTGGCATTCTGCGGAATTGTTCATATATGTGTATGCGTATGTATATCGTTCTGCGAATGTCATTTGAGAAGGAGAAAAATACGAGAGAATGTGAATGTAAGATAGAGAGAGAGAAAGAAAGAGAGAGAGAGAGAGAAAGAGAGAGAGAGAGAGAAAGATAGAGAGAGAGAGAGAAAGAGAGAGAGAGAGAGAGAGATAGAGAGAGGGGAATAGAGAGAAACTGAGAGAGAGAGAGAGAGAGTTAGAGAGATGTTTCTGTGTGATAAAAATTCTGTTGCTTTGAGTGCGAGTACCTGTGTGCGGGTGTGTGTGAGTACCTGTGTGCGGGTGTGTGTGAGTATATGTGTTGTGTATCTTTGTATGCGTTTGTCTCTGTATAGGTAAGTACGCATTGTTTTTACACCTACATACGTGTTATATTGCTTCGTAGTTGAATTAAGTTCATGAGTGTGTGTGTGTGTGTGTGTGTGTGTGTGTGTGTGATTACCCGTACATAGACGCAGTGCGCTAAATGCGTTGCTTCATTTTGCCCAGAAGGTCGTTGGTCGGTCGACTATAATCAGGCTGATTGAAAACAACCTGTTCACGTCTCCCTCGCTATTACAGAAATTAACATCAAATTGGAAGAATACAAATTTAGAAGCGAGAAATTTGGAAATTCTCATGTTATATGTAGAAAACTTTTGAAATGCAGACGGGAAACTAAATTCTTTCTTAACTTGAAGAATTGGGTGAATTCAATGATGGCAGCGCGTCAACATTATTGTAGAATTAAATTTAGGTCACGTGAGTCCACAAATATACAAATGCTATGAGTTCTTCAAATTACAAATGTTCTGGAAAGCAATGTATGGGTGAATGTGTTAGGCGTTGTCTTTGCATCCCTGATTTCAAGGCTCGTGGTTTATCTTATAAATTTCGTTCTTTTTACAGTTTCACAGTCTCCGATCAATCCACAGCACATGAGATAAATTGGGAGACGGAAACTGTATAGAAGCCCATGAAGTGAGTTGTACCGCTATTTCAAACGGTACAGCCTTGTCATAGACTATGTCACTCTATTTCCACACGTGTCTGTGAAATATTCGTCCGCGTGAACATTAATTCAGGCGCTGGTATTTCATTTCAAGCCGAATACTCATCGTCGAACGTGGCGGAGGTCCTCATCCAGAGGAATAAATACAATATGTTTATAGTTTTTGTAAAGAGGGGCGTTAACCATATACTTTAATGTGACATCTCCAGCTCTTCCTAGATAGTGAGCAGGTGTGGGCGTCGTTTGTCAGATTCGCCCTTTCGCAATTCGTCTCTTTGATTGGGCTGTAGTCCTGGGCGAAGTGTAAACCGAAGCAGGGCACCTGGCAACTAGAGTATCGTCAGGCGCTCACAGTCTTCTTTTCAGCCGGGAAATGCGGTTGGGACAAGTTCCACTTTGGGGTTCTATCGAGATTTAGTGGCAGGAAAGTGTTACGAAAGTTTTGGGGAAAATTTGGGTGTCAAGAGGCTGATGTATTGCGGAGGGATTTCGGGTCGGGGCGTATGGATAATTTCGGGAAATAACTGGCCTGGTAGTGTTGCCTGGGAGTATTGCGTGTTCGGGAAAAACTCTGCAGGTATACTGCTGTCCGCCGTGCTTGCCCGAGATACGCGCAGAGCGACAAAACTGTTTTGCACTTTCTCGTTCATAGCCCGAACATTGTTGAAGATTGGGTCAAATATCTGCTGTTACGTTTAGAACGAATCAGCCTAACGGCTAAGTCCATTGTGAAGAACTTTTCGCCGCCTTGCTTCCGGCAGGAAATTGCTGGGAAGTACTGCTTTCCTCTCTACTCCCACCTTCATTTCCAATTGTAACCTGAACAATTTATGTGTGGGATTTGATCTCAGAACGCAATGAAGTGGGCCCTACCATCAAACCACGTGACGCTTACTGACACATTCTACCATATTCTGCTTCAATTACACATTTGTCTTTGAAAATCATAAAAACCGATTTATCAGATAATTAGAATGTCTCTATTTTGGAATAGGGGAATAGTCGACTATTATTAATTCCGTACGTGGCAGGTATTTCATTTTACCGACTCGGATGGATTTGAAACCAGAATTTAAAAAGCATTTTGTCCGATCTCTAACGAATATACCAATTCATATCATATTCCTTCCAGTCCACCACAAATTCCTACCAATCAACCCCTGCCAATTCATTGCACATTCTTGCGAGTCCATCACAGAATTATTCCCATCGATTATGACTTCCTTAAAATCCATTGCAGATTCTAACCATTCTCATACAAACGCTTGCTAATCAACCTCAGCTTGCTGCCAATTCTCCTCAGATTGCTACCAATTCACGGCAGACTGCTGCCAATTCACATTAGATTGCTGCTAATCATTGCTGAACCATGACAATCTACCGCAGATCCTTGCTATAGCACAGTAGACTCCTACTACTTCGATCCAGATTTCAGCTAATTTACCAAAGATCCTTACCTCTCGATCTATTCCGATGGAAAAAGTGTGTGTACTGGATAGGGAACTATATTGTAAAATAAACCTTATTTGGTCACATTCCATAAGAATATGAACGTTCAGCCTATGAACGTCTCAGCCGACGCTCGTAGTCTCTGTAGTGAAGCGACACACCTTTTCAGACAAAGAACCTTTTCTACTCTAGGAACAAGGTCCGAACTTTTTGATAGATCCCAGTACACAACTGGTACTGAATTTATCGACCACGAATGGATGAAAGGCAAAGTCGACCTCGGTGGAATTTGAACTCAGAACGTAAAGACAGACGAAATACCACTAAGCGTTTCGTCCGGCGTGCTAACGTTTCTGCTAGCTCGTCGCGGTAGACTATATAACATAATCCCGTAAAATTCCTACAGTTTTGTGCTAATCATTCGCGAAATTCGAAAAAAAAGAGCACTTACTGTTCATAAAATGTTAACACATTATTATGAATTTATGTTAGCGATATTCATTTTAATATAACCCCGGGTGGACGGATAATTATATGATTGCCTCCTTTGAGAATCGATCTCAGAAAGGTTTTGTAACTAGATGCTATATATATATATTTTGTCCAAAACATTACCGTTTATATTTATTTTTCTTTTCTGCTACTCAAAATATTGCATTTATCTTACAGAATCATAATAAAAAATGTTAAAGTACAAAATATTTCTGTTATACATATAAAATAAATATAAATATACATATATAAAATCTTGGTCCAGCGTGAAAAAATAATTTACAGTCAACAATATGTAATTAATTCTGAGAAAAAATTATTTATTCATATATTTGGATGTTTTTAGCAATGTCTTCAGTATTTTTGCGACACAACGCATTTTTCTATTTATTTATATGTACACATTTTTTAAAAAATAATCTGTTTTTTTTTTTGTGTTTCTAATTAATATTCCTGGTAGCACAGCAGGAAATTCAGAACACCACGTGATAATTTGGTTTGACGCCTGAGCTATTGTTCTAGCCCTCTTGCACCCCCCTCCTTCTTATTTTACCTGATTTCAAGAAGCAGATCTAATTAAAACATTCTGTGTGCATGTACATATGAACTTGTGTGCGCGTGCTTAACACGCATCTGTGTGTGTTTGTAATTTATTTATTTATTCATTTAAAATTTTTTTTCTAAATTTATTTATTATTTATATATTTATTTCTTCGTTTATTTATTCCATTTTTTATTTATTTATTATTTATTTATTTATTTTGAATTTGATTTTCCAAAAATGTCTTTTTAAACCTGACTGTATTTAAGCAGAAACCGATTTCTCAAATTGTCAACTATGGAATTTGGAAAGAATTCTATTTTTTTGTTCTTTATTCATTGTCTTCCTTCAGCATTTCTCATTTTCTAAATTTATCCATCTTTGTTTTCCCCTCTTCATTTATCAACGAAGGAATCTGGCAGTAGAATTCCTATTTCCATTGTCTTAGCAAATCTCTTTCCATTGCCACCAGATTCCATATATTTCATTTCCTTCTCCTTCCGAAGAGGCTTCACTAATTAAGTTCGCAGAGGATCGTGGTAGTGGCTGAGTATTCCAACATTCACATCACGATAATATCATTAGCCACATCTTCCTCTCCTCGTAACCTAATATCTCCCGATCTTAATTAGCTCTTTGTTGTTGATGTTGTTGTTTATGTGCCTCACCTCACTTCTGAGCCAGCAAACCTATCATTTCGATTTTCAGACACAATATATCTAGGATTACAAAGACGTGTTTCACCATTTGCGAAGACACACGGCCTGGTCTAGTGGACAGGGTGAACAATTTATGGTCATAGCATTGTGGATTCAATGCCTGTACTGGGTGACACGCTGTGTTCTTCAGCAAAGCATTCCTGTTTACGTGACTCTGCTTAGTACCAGTCGGGTGCTGCTCTCTCTCCTACTCTCCCTCTTCCTCTCTCTCTCTATCTCTGTCTCTCTCTTGTAAAAATGAGGAGAAAATGAGAGCAGGCGAAGATGATCAAAATGAATAAAGGATAAAATCATTTGTGGAATTGGCTGACTATGAAGGAGTGGTGCTAGAGCTGTGCAATCTTGCATGCGTTAAAGTTACCACTTCTTATTAATATCTGCATTGTTTCTTTCCAGGTAAATTGACTTCTGACTGTTCAACGAATACTTCAAATGTAAGTAGTAGCGACTTTTCGTGAAAATGGACAAAATTTGGCATCGTGGCGTTATCAAGTACCTGCACAAAATGGGCTTAGCACCCCCGCCAAACATTGGAGCTGGCATGCTTGCTACATTTAAAGAATAAGGTTCCAGCTTTACCAACAGCTAAATTTAGGAGGGAGACGGAGAGTCTTCAAGTTGACCCA
>NC_142931.1:144407866-144410366 GCF_046866305.1 Octopus bimaculoides
GTGAAGAGGAATCCGCTGGAATTTGAACTCACAGTGTAAAGGCGGTGATGAATTTCATGTTTCAAAACGTTGCTTACTTTTTACTCAGCCTGATATTATGCAGAAGAAATGTTCGGCCTCATCTCCCATCATCCATTGCTTTCGTTTCGAATATTCCCACAGGTTTTAAACTAAACAGCTGCAGATGCTGTTGAGGCAATTTTTGACATTTAGCTAAACATCTGTGTCATTGAGAAAATCTGTAACGAGAGACATTCCCGATATGACCAACAAACTGGAGTTTATACTGTCTAATTTATTAATGATATGCTTTTAATAACTCAGGATGTGCATGGGACTGCGTGCAGGCAGATTCGTTAGCTCACCGGTCAAACTGCTTGGCAGCATTGCGTCCGTGTTTGATTTGTGTGTTCAGATTCTACTGAGGTCGACTTAGCCTTTTTATTCTTTCGAGGTTGATAAAATAAGAACCAGTTGAGTACTGGGGCTTGATGGACTCGATTTAGTCTACCTCTGAACTTGCTGGCTCTGTGTCAAAATATGAAACCAATATTGTTAATACGGTTGTAAGCTTGCAGAATCGTTAACACGCTGGACTAAATATTTAGTAGTATTTGTATCGATTCTTTACGACCTGAGATCAAATCTGGCCGACGTCAAATTTGCATTTTCTGCATCAGAAGTCGATGTAATAAGTATTATTTGAGCACTGGGTCGATGTAATTCACTCCCGTCACCTCAAAATTGCTGTTTTGTGCCAAGTTTGAAGCCATTATTATTTGAACCATTTTATTTGAACCTTTCTTAATTTCAAGTCCTTTCGCTTCGATAATCTCAACTCAGTTCTTTCATACTATTCAATATTTCACAAGCAATACATATGTAACTTACGGAAACAAACCTTTACACTTGCTTTGAAAAAATTGCTGTTATTTCTTAATCAAGTCTTAGTTATCACACATTTAGGTAACCGATTCCAAAGCATTATCCCTTCCAGTGTCCTAGAATATCAGAAACAGTGTCCCAGATTATAGAAATTAACGTAAGCTATTCGGGCCACCCGTTTCCAAATGTTCAGAACCAGGAATTAATTCCGCTAGTATATTTTCCTTTGAATATTTCGATGATTGGAAAATATTAACTTAAAGATTTTATCACGAATAAAAGAAATCAAAATTATCAATCAAGCAATTCAGCCAATCAGGTGAAGAAGAACTATTGCTAAATAACAATGCACAAATATTAATGAAAGCATATCTGTTATTCGATTGTCATATTCTTCCATATAAGGAATGCTGAACAATGTAGGTTGAGGTTTATTATGATGCAGGGTTGAAATCTCTCCGTATTGATTATTTTACTGTAATTTTCCTTAATTAAATATTTTCACAACTAATAATATAGCGATAAAATATTGAAGAAATTTGACTTGCATTAGGTCAAGCAACCAAAATGTTATTCTTACGCAATTTAGTTTTAGGTGCAGTCATAGCTGAGTGGGTCAGGAGTTTGCCTAGTAACTTCCACTCCCTGAGTTCGTTCTGGCTACGGAGCACTTTGGGCAAGTGTCTTCTTTTTTTAAAATATATCTTGCCTTAAGGCAAGATAATCTTTGAGAGTCAAATCTGCGAGCGGGCAAACAGTGTGAAAATTTATAACAGAAACCATTGCTATTTCTGGAAGTAAAATTTATCAGTAAATGGTTCTAACACTATCACAGAATCGTTGGCTACCATAACCTGAGTGTGTTCTATTGCAAATATTCACAAAATGTCTCCGATCTGAAAACAACATGCTTTCTATCTTCAAACAATCTCGGACCTCCAGAAAAGCTTCAACAAATTAGACTTCCGCTTATATCACTAGAAAATATACATCATACTTCACGAATGGTGTACGAATATATCGCTGCAGATATAGTAATTTTTCGAAATGAAATTGAAATTGAAAACTATGTTAGGTGTCGGGTCGAGACAACGAAGAACAACTATGTCCACCTTGTTGCTCGATCCTTTAGAAATAGTAGCTAAATATTCCTCAAATTTCACCCTGACAGCTTTAATAAAGAAGATATTGCATAATATAGTCTTGCTTAATCTTAGAAAGACGATACTGTCACCCGCGGATAAAATGATTAACGGCATTTCTAGCGACTTTACGCTCTGAGCTCAAATGCCACTATGTTCTACTTAGCCTTTCATACTTTCGGGGTCAATAATTTAAGTACAATTTGAACACTGAGATCAATGTAGTCGACTTAAAAATCCTCCGAAATCACTGCACTTGTGTTTTGTGATTTGAAGACAATGTTAATCTAGAGTGAAGGTGCGTGGTTTAGTAGTTAGGGTGTTCGGCTCACGATCCTAAAGTCATGAGTTCGATACCCGGCGAATCGTTGTGTCTTTGAGCAAAACACTTTATTTTTCACGTAGCTCCACTCTGTTCAACTGGCAAAAATAAGTTGTAGCTGTATTTAAAATGGCCAACCTTTTCATATTCT
>NC_142931.1:144412866-144422866 GCF_046866305.1 Octopus bimaculoides
CATTTTCTTATTTGTTTGTTTGTTTGTTTGTTTCTTTGTATTCAGAAATTTGTATGAAAAGTTTTAGTTTTAAATTATTCACAGTTGAAGCATAGAAGTCGCACCTTAACAGAGAAGGAATACAGAGAACGGGGATGGATGTAAAGAAGATTTTCTGGAATTAATGCCTTTCCAAATGATTCTAGCTACATATGTTAAAAGTTTGATAGAGATTTGAGCGAGAAGTCATACAAATTTTGAAAAAGAGTCACCGAGAGATAGAGAATCAAAGAACAAATGTTCTAGAATTATTGTATTTCAACGAGAAATCGACTGCCAGAATCAATATGGACGTGAACGAGGATTCGGTCAATGTTCTCTTTCTTCTTATTTCAAATCACAACTTGTTTAGCCCAAGGTCAGCTCTGATTGAACTTTCCTATGATCTAAGACATTCCAACCGTGATCATCACGCCTCTTTCCTATTTGTAAGTTACACAGGATCGCATTATACAACCTGAGAGTGACTCGAGGATATTTTCACGTTAAACGACCATAGGGAAGCTACTTCGTTGGCGCATGCGTGCTTCACATTGTATGGTAAGTGTTAAGTAAATTTTGCTGTTATTTCCAGCGAGAAGCAGGACCGGGTGTAGGAGTTTAATGGTGTCGATCGACTAGAGAACTACAGAATTCCGTATGGTATTTTTTACCTCCGCCTTAGCGAAGGAGAGGGTATTTTTTTTCAGTCGTGTTTGTTTGTTTGCCTGCTTGGCGGTATTTCGCCTTTCTTTACGTTCTAAGTTCAAATTCCGCCGCGGTCGACTTTTCTTTTCATCCTTTCAGAGTCGATAAATTAAGTACCAGTGAAACACTGGGGTCTATGTAATCTACTTGACCCCTCCCCAATTCAAATTTGAGGTCTTGTACTTCCATTAGAAAGGAATATTTTACTTTCGTGAGAGGTGATGAGGCGGCAGAACCGTTACTACGCTGGGAGAAATGCATAGCGGTATTCCGTCTGTCTTTACGTTCTGAGTTCAAATTCCGCCAATGTCGACTTTGCCTTTTATCCTTTCGGAGGTCGATGAATAAAGTACCAGTTACGTATGTGAGTCAATGTAACCGTCTAGCCCCCTCCCTCAAAATTTCAGGCATTGTGCCAAAAATAGAAAGGATTATTTTACTTTTGTGAAAGGTAGCGAGTTTTCAGGATGGTTAGTCCGCCGGACAAAATGCCCAACGGCATTTCCTTCGGTTTTATGTTTTAAGTTTAAATTCTGATGAGTTCGACTTTGTTATTTATCCTTTCGAGGTCGATAAAATCAGTACCAGTCGAAAACAGGGCTCGATGAAATCGACTTACTCCTTCCCCCAAAATGACTGAACTTGGGCCAAAATAGTTTTACTGAAAGGTAATGACCTGTCGTAATTGTTCGCCCACCGGATAAGTGCTTAACGGCATTTCTTTCGGCTGTATGTTCTAAGATCAAGGTCGATTTTATCTTTCAATCTTTCGACGACGATAAAATAAATGGAAGTTGTACTCATTTTATCGAGGTCCACGACTACCCCTCCCCTCAAAACTGCTGGCGTTATACAAAAATTTGAAATCACCATTCTACCTTTTCCGTCGTCTTTATATACCGATGCTTCGTTTCATTCTTTGACAATGAAGAACCTAAGTATTAGAATCGATATAAAATCAATTGCAACAGTCATCAGAAATTGTTGGGTTTTTGCCAACATTCGTAGTCATTAACACTTGTTGTTGTCATGTTGTTGTTGTGGTATTGATAGCAATTTTCCACATTAACACCAAACACACCTGTGACTTTCTCAGGTGTATATAAAATTGTCGGTCATTTTAGGTCTTTATTTTTATTTCATTACTTTTCAAAAACAAATAAAAATGTAATCTGATCAAATTTTATTGGATATTTAGTCTCTGTTTTATTAATCTGATTTTTTTCCAATGTTTTCTTCTTTTTTCCCGATTATCACACTATTTTCAGAACATTTATCTATTTATTTGTTAATTTTATTCCATTTAGAGTTTTTTATTAGGTTTATTTTTTATTGGTATTATTCGTTTACCAGTGTTATATGAATGCAACGTGTGTAAACGATTCGGAAGGTAAAGTAAAAAGCCCAAACGGAAACAACAAAGAGTTGCTTCGTTTCGGTTTATACAGCTTTATTTTATACGTCTGTGTACATATATTCACTGTTAAAAAGATAACATACTTGAAGTTCTACTACTTGGAAACAGAGACTTAAATAGGATATCTTTTAATATATCCGTAAATACATAGATGGTGGTTGTCTACTCCTTATGCAGAGTTTAACCACCTCTTGTATCTACACCTTAGCACCATCATGGCATCTGATGTGGATTTTTAAACCAGACAATTTTTTGAAAAGACACCCACATAGATTGCATATCCGATTTAGACCACGAAGAGCTGCAGATAAGTTCTGATGTTTGCGGATCTTAAAATGTCTTTTAAGGTCTCCGTTAGATTTGCAAACCTTCTGGCACATACTGCATTCAAAAGAGTGCACAGACATATAGGCAGGATAGTTGGTGGAGGTTTGTTTTCCATAGGTTTGCAAATGAGATTTGAGCACAGCAAAAGAAAGGCATGGACTGTCACAAACTGTGCACATAAAAATGTCATTGTGATTCCCCTTCTCGATCGTAACAGTTTTCTTTAAATCTCTCTGGAGTCTTGCATGCGTTATTCTGGCCTTTTCAAATACTTCCACTCCATTCCACACTTTTGTTCGCCAACCAGTTCAATCCGAAGCAAGGGTTTCTATGTCTTCTGGATCCATTCCAAGTGACTTCATTCAAGTCCTTATGCTGTCGTTAAACCTTTTTTAGGTTTACGCCGATAGCGTTTCCCCTCTGCAAGCTCACCATAAAACAGCTGTTTGGGCGTGCGTTCATTCGACCAATATGGCCACTCCATCTCATTTGGTTTCTCAGAATCATAGCTTTAATTGAGGTGATGCCTGAAGATGCGAGGACACCTGTGTTTGGAGCAAAAACACAGTTCAGGTCGCTTTTACATTCATACATACATACATACAACCATACATACATACATGCAAGTGCAGTCTCTGAGTGGAACAGTGAATATATGCAAGACTTTTCTCAAGTTCCAAATGTGAATTCGTCTCTGTTAACTACGACCTAACGATAGACCTTCGTATCTTTGTTAGAGACCGGCTCCCTTCTCAGTGGGATATTTATAATAATAATGAAACAATAGAATAAACACTCATACATAAAATAGCTTCTGCTAAATATTCTTTTCTACTCTAGGCACAAGGCCCGAAATTTGGGGGGGAGGGGACCAGTCGATTAGATCGGCCCCAGTACGCAAATGGTACTTAATTTATCGACCCCAAAGGATGAAAGGCAAAGTCGACCTCGGCGAAATTTGAACTCAGAACGTAAACAGATGAAACACCACTAAGCACTTCGACCGGCGTGCTAACCCTTCTACCAACCTGCTGCCTTGCTGCTGTCAAATATTATTATACATACATATTTATATATATTGGCTATGTCAAGATGGTTTTTATGGATTCTTCTTTCCCACTTAGATTTTAAATGTTGTCACAACAGTAATATGTCCATCCTGCTGAAATGAAATTTTCAGTAAATTTTCTATATCCTTGTGCAGCTGAGGATTGCTCTGCATTTTACATTCAATGTAATGTTCGCATTACTTAAATAAATGGAGTAGCATGAAACGTGCGTACTGCAATAACCTTTAAAATCCGTGTTGCTGTTTTTGATTTTTGATCACCTTGTTTTTGGAATTGTTTGGATAATTCTATACTATATTCTGGTGCCTAAATTTAAGTGCTACATTCAATTTTGAATCTAAATATATATATATGTTATTTACATAAGTATATAGATAAATATGTTTACGCATATATATTCAGTTATTCTTTTATTCTTTTATTTGTTTCAGGAATTCAATTGCGGCTATGCTGGAGCACAACCTTGAAGAACGTTTAGTCAAACGAATCAACCACAGTATTTATTTCTTTTAAAGCATGCTTCTTATTTTATCGGTGTCTTTTGCTGAGCCGCTGAGTTATGGGGACGTAAATAACGTAACACCGGCTGTCAAGTGGTAGGTGGGAGACACCGTCTTGTGTCTTCTATTTCTCATCACTTTTGTCAGTTTGTGAAGATATCTATGTACCTGTTGTAAAGATGGAAGTGAAATTTTATTGGCCCTGCACCGTGAAAACGTATCTGTGTGTCTCTCACTTAGATATTATATAGAATACTTGTATTTTTCTAAAATGGAAATAATACATTTCTAAATCTCTTAGAGAGATTTATGCAGTAGCAGCATGATAAAGTGATAGAATATTGTCAACTTAATGTGACAGTCCCATGAAAGGGAAGAATGCTACTGTTATTTAACCCCAGGAAACTCTGTTTCCTGTTGCAATTGACACAGTTCCTGTGTCCTTATGTTTTCAAAGGTGCTTGTCTCGACCTTGAAAACATAAAGGACACAGAAAATGTGTCAAGTGCAAAAGGAAACGGTGCTTCCTAGGGCTAAATAACTGTAGCATTCTTCCCTTTCATGGGACTGTCACATTAAGTTGACAACATACTATCACTGGTACATTTCTGTTATGTATACACCAAAATATGTGCGCGTGTAGTGTATATGAATGACTATATATGCTCAGCCCCAAATGTGCCTGTTTGTGGAGCCCTGATAACATCAGCAAAAACGCAAAGAGCTTTGATGTATGGCTCAGGGTTTATATTTAAACATACTTTGATTTCTTCACTACGATGCTTAATTATGCTCATCATTAAACGTATTTGTACATATTTCGATGTTTCTGTTGGCAAAACCTTTAATTCTGCAACTCTCAATTAAATCGCTGCTACTGTTCCATTCCTGTGACGGAAATAGGATACGCACAAAGCAAAAATTATCACGTGAGTTTTGATTGTTGGCATACATGTCAATGCACGTCTACCCGAATGTTTAAACACACATACATCCCGTCCACACATACATCCCGTCCACACAAACACACACACACACACACACACACACACACACATATACACGCAAACAAACAAACACACACATGAAGATATGAATATATGTCTGCATGTTTGCATATATTCATGTAAATACTCACACACACACACGCACACACACAAATACACACAAATTCACATGTTTGAACGATCATTTTCCCATTGATGGAATGTATATGTTCATATTAACATCAATTAAAATCAAAAGCAAGCGAAGACGCACAATTATACACAGCCATGGCATATATGTATTACACACACACACACGCACATATATATATATGTATATATATACTCGTGCACTTCTACATGTAAATATGCATATATACACTCTCACGTGATACAAGTAACATATCCATACATACATCATAAACAGAGACATACAAACGCACAAGAGACAGACAGACAGACAGACACACACACACACACACACACACACATATATATATATATATATATATATATATATATGCACGTACGAGCATAAATTGGAACAAAGGAAGACAGCTCTTTGCTCCACAAACGAGAGACGTTACGAGATCAACAGAAACAATAAGAGAATAGAAACAAGACGAGCAACAGCAAGAACAAGAAGAAAAACAACGACAACAATATGTACGGCGACTAGATTAACACCGCCGCCAACGTCGACAACGATGACGAGAACAACAACAGCAGCGATATATACAGCAATAGATTAACAACAATAGCAATGACATAAAAAATAATAAATACAAGGATAATATAATAAAAACTACACAGAAAATAACGAAAAGCAATAATTTTTAATAAAGAACATTTTCAAAATTAAAGGGGGAAAAAACAATCCCCTACCAACAAAACTCCCAAAAATAAATTATCAAAAACAAAAAAAAATAATAATAAGGAAAAACAGTTTGAAATTTGTGTGAATGGCAATATTAATAAATATAAAATCATGATTGGTAAGGTGGTATACAGGTGAGGGTGGTGGTGGAGCGACTGGGTGATCATGATCGATTATTTCCGAAGCCAGTTTTAATTGCATAAGCAGCGCCTCCTGGCGGATTATATTAATCAACGTGGTTACCCACATCTCTCTTCCTCCACACCTCTTTCAGCCCCTCTCTGTCTCCTTCTCCACACCTTTTTCGCGTCTTTCTCAGCCTCCCTCGCTCATAACGCCTCATAATTTGACTAAAACATTTATTAATGAAAAATGATAACGAGAATAATGATAACATTAATAATGATGATGATGATAATAATAATAATAATAATAAAAATAATAATAATAATAATAATAATAATAATAATAATAATAATAATAATGATAATAACTGAAACAACAACGGCATTAATAAAACTATGATAATAATGATAATAAGGACAATATTGATAATATGAGAAAAACAAAGCAAAGAACAACAAACAAACAAACGGAATTAGTTAAATAAGGAAATGAAAATCGACATCAAAAACTTCAAGAAAAATCAAAATGGCGGAGAAGAAAGTGAAAGTATGAAATAGGTTTACGAAATGTAATCAACAGAGTAAATAAATAAATAGAAAAATAAATAAAGATATAAATAAGTAGACAGACAGACAGACAGACAGACAGACAGATAGAAAGATAGATAGATAGATAGATAGATAGATAGATAGATAGATAGATAGGTAGATAGGTAGATAGATAGATAGATAAATAGATAGATAGATAGATAGATAGATAGATAGATAGATAGATAGATAGATAGATAGATAGATAGATAGATGATTGAAAAAGCTAGCTGACAGACAGTGATTGTTAGGGATGGTTTTAATGAGAACACTTTAAATTCGTGAAAAACCAGGTTAAAACACGAATTATTAGATTTTATTCGGAATTGTCTTCTCCAAAATAATAAAATTCTGGAATGTAGTTTCTGCGAGGTTATTTTTGCTGTTGTCTATATTAATAATGCCTCTGCTGTTTAGTTACAGGCCAAACCTGACGGACCAGGGCAATGTTCAAACGTACCCTCATGGTGGACATTTTGTGTATTTAAATATCTTCTGTTACATTTTCTATAGGGGTAGCATTGGCTCTTGTTTTTGGCATCTCCAACACATTTCTATACCCTTCCTTGTTGAGTTCCAGGCGACATTGTCTATCCAAGGGCCGAAATACCTGGTGCGTTAAAATCGAATCAGTATTAAAGCGGAGTAGCAACAAAATCGCCCTACTGTATGGCAAGGTATCGCTGAGTCATACACGGGAAATTGTGTTGGCCTCGGTCTATGTAAATATATATCGTTGCTATTATGCAAAAGTGCCGTAAGTCCAAAATATTGCTTTTTCAGAAAACAAAATATTAGTTTCACTGTTCCATAGCAAAACCGTTGTTTTGATAATTTTTGATACATTGGCATTTGAAGCAGCTGGAGGTACGAAAGTTTGACCAAAGGTACAGCAAAAATAAATATTAAAAAAAAAAAAACGCATTTGGCCAAATTTTGACGTACGGCAGTTTAACATAATAGCAACGATATGTGTGTGTCTCCACTTGTCAGTGTTGGTATTTGTCTGTTTTGTGTATACCAGATTGTATGCATATGTATCCCAGTGGCGACGTGCGCCTGGGTCAGAGTGTGCCAGTTTGGAGAAAAATGTATAGCATTGGCAAAATAGCCGAAATCGTTGATGTAGGGTGAGCGATTACATTTGGACTGTAAGTTATTATATTCACTGCGATGGTTAACTAGAATTATCAAAAAACAACCTTCTTGTGAAAAAGATGTGTGCTTGTGAGTGTGTGTATGTATATGTTTGTGTGTGCGTGTATGTATGTATGAGCGTGTGCATTTGTGTGTGTGGGGGTTAAATACACATATAAAGTACACAAAGAAAATTTGCACTGACGTCGTTGTAAAGAGTATCCTTACTCGTTGTTAAGAGGAACTCCCATAAAATATTTTTATGGGAATTACTTTTGCATACACTTCCATCATTGTTTCAGGGGCGGGGTGGGTGGGTTCGAAACAAAATCCTTATTAAGAAATTATGGGAAGTACACGATCGATTTGCTTTAACCTGGAAAGCACATTTTAATTTATCGACCCCGAAAGGACGAAAGGCAAACTCGACGTCGGCGGAATTTGAACTTAGATCGTAAAAACAGACGAAATACCGCGAAGCATTTCGTATATCTTTTCTACTCTAAGCACAAGACCCGAAATTTTCGGGGAGCGGGGCAGACGATTAGATCGACCCCAGTGCGTAACTGGTACTTAATTTATCGACCCCAAAAGGATGAAAGGTAAAGTCGACCTCGGCGGAATTTGAACTCAGAACGCAGTGGCAGACGAAATACCGCTAAGCAGTTCGCCCGGTGTGCTAACATTTCTGCCAGCTCGCCGCAAAATACCGCTAAGCCTTTCGTATAGCAACACACGGATATTCAAAACATAAGCATATTCGTTAGCCCTTTATGTCTAAGTGTTACCCGTCGTAAAATGGTTAACTTTCTAGAAATACATTTCCTACAATGGGTAATACCAAAGAATATGGCATACATACAGTATTTTATCATATTTGTTGGTAGCTATACAACATAATGGATACTAATTTTCAAATGAAAAATATTTATCTTAAAATATAATAAAACATAAATAATTTCTCATTTCTATAAATGCAATGAAAACGTTATTAGTTTTCTGAATTTTATTATTTATTACAGAACCGTAATCAACTCCAACGAAAACCTATCCCTCATAATTTCATTAGCATGCGGAATGTTATAAGACATTCTTCTTGTACCTCTTATGCTAACTTTCTCTGTATCACTCTTTTATCCTCTCTCTGCCTCTCTCTCTCTCTCTCTCCCTCTCTGTATTTCCAATGTAAAGCGTAACTGGAGATACTAGCCAGCCGAACCATCTGGCCAAGCAACTAAGCAACCAAATCACAATTAAACCAACCAATATATATATATATATATATATATATATATATATATATATATTGTTGTACTTGGGGATGGTCATATTGCCAGTTTAGCCAATAAAAACACACGCACTGTATATTTGGTGTTAATTTTTTTTTTTTCAGCTTTATATTACATTAATCTTAATCTTAATCTTAATCTTATTTCGGCCAGAGTTCTTTCGTCACACTTCTGTGACCTCATCAGTGGTCCTTTGTTTCCTTCTTTCTTATGTGTGTCTCACCTTGATATATATATATACATATATACATATATATATATGTATGTATGTATGTATATCGACTGAAAGGTGGCAAGCTGTCAGAAGCGTCTGTTTTTACGTTCTGAGTTCAAATTCCAACGAGGTTCACTTTCCCTTTTTATCCTTTCGAAATGAATAAATAAATTACAAGTTGAGTACTGGGATCGATCTAATGGACTGGCACCAAAATTCCGGGCCTTGTGCCTAGAGTAGAAAATATTGTTTGTATTACATTAAGGCGGTGAGCTGGCAGAATCGTTAGCACGCCGGGCGATGTGCTTAGCGGTATTTCGTCTGTCTTTACGTTCTGAGTTCAAATTTCGCCAAGGTACACTTTGCCTTTGATCCTTTCGAGGTCGATAAATTGAGTACCAGTTGAACACTGCGGTCGATGTAATCGACTATCCTACTGTTCCACAATTTCAGGCCTTGTACCTAAAGCAGAAAAGATTATATAGAGACGTACAGCAGAGGTGTTAGTGTATGAATGTCCGAACATTTGCATCCGCTACAGTTGCAATATCCCTTATTCCCAAGATCATATACGTTTTATGATAATGCTTTTGTCCAATGTACCAACGTTAACTTAAAACCTATTTCGACAAAATTCCGTCAGAGATAAGGAGACTTTTCACTCTAAAATTGCAAAACTTAATATTGGTTGGCAGTAATAACAATCGACTTCTCCCGAGTAAATTAGATCTTACATTGCTCTTT